>NC_016088.4:52507313-52807313 GCF_000004515.6 Glycine max | reverse complement strand
ACTTGCCAACATCTTTTTCATTCCTCACTTCAGAATCAAAGTGGAATTGTTGGTATGATGGCAAAGGAGAAGAGGAGTTTCAAATTTTAAAATTTGTCTGCACTACTAAAATCATATTCTCACATGATTTGGCAGTGATAAAAGAGCGCAACTCCTTGGGCTGTGTTTGTCCATATAGCAATTTGATAATTTAATACAGAAGGAAAAAGATTTAGGTATATGCATGCCATTATATTTTAAGAACTTATATTGGCGTGTCTTGCTGTTTATATTCTATCAAGGTTATCGTATATGCATGTGCCTCACCTGGGGATTCTTAATTTTTGTCATTATACATGCTATTCCACAGCTATTTGGTAACAGTCATGGGTTTGGTAATTCCATGGAACATAACATTGTTGGTGGTGGATGCTTACTCTGTCTTCATACAGTATTTACCGATTCAACGAAGGCTCATAATGATAATCTTTTTTGGAGACATGGTACGTGCAACTTGTTTCTAAGACTTACGAGACCTCATTGTTACTGTTACCATACTGCACTAAGGATACTTTTTTTATACTTCAGATTTTGTCATATCTGTCACTAGCTGCAGCATGTTCTACAGCCAGTATCGCAGATCTTCTGCTAGAAGCTGGAGGATCACATTGCCCACCAAAGTTATGTGGTAGATATCAATTGTCTGCTGCTATGGCCTTCTTGTCTTGGTTTCTTTCATTTGTTTCCTTTCTTTTCAATTTTTGGCTATTCTCTTCCCTGTAAAATATTTTGCTCCCTGTTGATGTATAGATAAATGAAAAGGGTGCAAATGACAAAGTCATTTGCTCTTGGGCATGTATATTTTTTGTTCTCTTGAAAATAAAATTTTCATGACTACTGTGATTAGTCAATACTCAACAATGTAATAGTTGCTCTTTCAATGCAAGGGAAATATGGAAGGTTTGTTTCTTGGCTCTCAACTCTTAAGTGCTACCTGCTTTTCTTCCGCACCTCCCCCAATTTTCTACTTTCCTTTTCTGATAATTATAAAACATGAAACCCCAATATTTCACAACTCAAAAGGACAATGTTCACAATCAGAAATGAAGCCATGGGCAGAAATTTGTTAACAGATGAGACTTGGGAGACTCCATACTGATCAAGTACAACTGGTTGCAACTCCTGGATTTATAGCATGACTTTCAGGATGTGCATGCCTGCAATTTATTAGCATAATACTATAATCATGTTATATATGTGAAACTAAAAATGTTAATAAAAGGGATTATACACAATATATTTTTAGAAAAGCAATATATCTTTTATGAGGGGAGGGGGGTTCAAAATTGTTTTTGGTGTGAACTTGCTTGTTATTATTTATTAACTCTTAAATATTCCTTTTATCCCTATTTACAAGTTTTTTTCAATTAATTTACATCTCTTACAAAATAGTTAATTTAATTAGTCATATTAAATTTTTCAATTAGTTGTATTATCATTTTAAAATTATATTTTTTTTATCTTTTTATCCACTTAATTATTTTTCACTAATGATTTTTCACTAATGTTTGGAGAGAATAATTAAATAAAGATATAAAAAATAATTTATACATTTAAAAATTAAAAAATTAATTTATAAAAAAATTTCTGAAAATTATCTTACAATTAGGAAAAGAGGGAGTATATAAGTGGTATATATTATATTGGTTTATCCAACAAATATTTTTTTATTATAAATACAATGATTAATATTGAATCTTGACGAATCCGATTAACTTCTATTACTATCTTTTTTTTTTAGTGTTTAACATTACTATCTGAAAAAACAGTAAACTTCTATATATATATATATATATATATATATATATATATATATACACACATATGAATATGATAGCTACGCAGAGCTTAAAGGAAATAATGTAGAAATTATAAGGTTTTTATGCGAACAATTAATTACTTAGATGATATTATTCAGCTTTGAACGACAATCATGCAACAAGAAAAAGACTACACGTTGAAATCATCCTTAACGTCACCATCATTTTATCTTTTGTATAATTTGCGATTAAACACAATTTAAATTTTTTTGTTTTTAATCATTTATTTTATCTTGTCAATCAAATACTTTTGATTTGACATATATTCTTTTCCAATATAGAGCCTTAACTTTTATGCCAAATAAGAAAAAAATGCTTTTGATGAGATGAATGATGAATCTCTTAAAGGATTAAAACTTTTTATTCTAAAATACATATTTCCACTATAATCATACACACACCGACACACGAAATAAAACAGAACTGTAATAATTTTTTAATTAACAACAGAAAAATAAAATAAATATTAAATTAGTATTTTTTATCTCTAATTTATTATTTAGACTTTTTTTAATTTTTTTTTAATTTAATTTTTATTTTTTTTCTGTTTAATTTAATCCTCTAATTTTTAAAATTAATTTATTTTTTGAAAAATATATATACATTTTGTAATAATTGAAAATCACATAATGACAAATTGTATAAAAAAAATAAATGATGAAATTAAATCTAAATAATAAATCAGATAACCAAACTAATAATTTAACCAAAAATAAAACAGAAAATCTCAGACACTGTAATAATTTTTTAATTAACAGCAGAAAAATGAATAGATAGGATTGATACAAACACAAGAACCTTGGGAACCTAATATCTGGTTTGATTTCATGTTCTCCGCTTTGAAACTGAAACCTGCGAGCGTTGGTTCCCGCCTTTTTTGTGTTGGCTCTCTACAAACACAAATCAACAAAACCATATGGCACCAGTTGAAGTCACCCACTCACCAAACCCTTCACCATCTCTTGGACCAATGTTCCTCCATGAAACGACTCAAGCTTGTCCATGCCCAGATCATTCTCCATGGACTTGCAGCCCAAGTTGTCACACTGGGCAAGCTACTCTCTCTCTGCGTTCAAGAGGGTGATCTCCGTTACGCACACCTTCTGTTCGATCAAATTCCCCAACCCAATAAATTCATGTACAATCATTTAATAAGGGGCTATTCGAATAGTAATGACCCAATGAAATCTTTGTTGCTCTTCCGCCAGATGGTGAGTGCTGGCCCTATGCCAAACCAATTCACCTTCCCCTTTGTCCTTAAAGCTTGTGCTGCCAAACCCTTCTATTGGGAAGCTGTTATTGTTCATGCTCAGGCTATTAAGCTCGGAATGGGGCCTCATGCCTGCGTGCAAAACGCAATTTTGACAGCATATGTTGCTTGTCGTCTCATACTAAGTGCACGGCAAGTGTTTGATGATATTTCTGACAGGACTATTGTCTCGTGGAATTCCATGATTGCTGGGTATTCTAAAATGGGCTTTTGCGATGAAGCCATTTTGTTGTTTCAAGAAATGCTACAGCTCGGAGTGGAGGCTGATGTGTTCACCTTGGTTAGCTTGCTTTCCGCTTCCTCAAAGCATTGTAATTTGGATTTGGGAAGATTTGTGCATCTTTATATTGTTATTACTGGAGTTGAAATTGATTCAATTGTCACCAATGCCCTCATAGATATGTATGCCAAGTGCGGGCATTTGCAATTTGCTAAACATGTTTTTGATCAAATGCTCGATAAAGATGTTGTTTCTTGGACTAGTATGGTTAATGCTTATGCTAATCAAGGGCTCGTTGAGAATGCTGTGCAAATTTTTAATCACATGCCGGTGAAGAATGTGGTTTCTTGGAATTCAATAATTTGCTGCCTTGTTCAAGAAGGGCAGTACACAGAAGCTGTGGAACTTTTCCACAGGATGTGCATTTCAGGTGTGATGCCTGACGATGCAACTCTTGTTAGCATTCTTTCATGCTGCAGTAACACGGGCGATCTGGCATTGGGAAAACAAGCCCACTGTTATATTTGTGATAATATTATTACAGTGAGTGTGACACTTTGTAACTCCCTAATAGACATGTATGCAAAATGTGGTGCTCTTCAGACTGCCATTGACATCTTCTTTGGGATGCCTGAGAAGAATGTGGTGTCTTGGAATGTTATTATTGGAGCACTTGCTCTGCATGGTTTTGGAGAAGAGGCAATTGAGATGTTCAAGAGCATGCAAGCTAGTGGACTCTATCCTGATGAGATTACCTTCACAGGGTTACTTTCTGCTTGTAGTCACAGTGGTCTTGTGGACATGGGACGATATTACTTTGACATAATGATTTCTACTTTTAGGATTTCTCCTGGTGTGGAACATTATGCATGCATGGTTGATCTTTTAGGGCGTGGGGGGTTCCTAGGAGAAGCAATGACCCTAATACAAAAGATGCCCGTTAAACCAGATGTTGTCGTTTGGGGTGCTTTGCTTGGTGCTTGCAGGATCTATGGGAATCTGGAGATTGCTAAGCAAATCATGAAGCAGTTGCTAGAGTTAGGACGATTCAATTCTGGGCTTTATGTGCTTCTCTCAAACATGTATTCAGAATCTCAAAGATGGGATGACATGAAAAAGATCAGGAAAATAATGGATGACAGTGGGATAAAAAAGTGTAGGGCGATTAGCTTCATTGAAATCGATGGCTGTTGCTATCAATTCATGGTGGATGACAAAAGGCATTGTGCTTCAACTGGTATATACTCCATATTGGATCAATTAATGGATCATCTAAAGTCTGTAGGATATCCATGTAAATCTTCTGAGGTGGAGGAAATTTACTACTCTAGCAATATTTAATCCAGCATCAAGTTTTTTGGATGGAATGGTATTAGCTTCATAAAATGAAATGATCGTTCCATTCCAACTCTAAAGTTTTTCGAGTCTTCTCTTGTTTGATGCATGAAATCAACATTACTTTAAATGACATAAATGTCGTCTTCTATTGAAACAAAAAGAAAAAAAGAAGTCAACTTCTTTCTTGTATATAAGCCATGTGTTTTCTTTGAAAAGTGTAATAATTGATTTTTCAACATTAAAATCAGCAGGAGCTTATATTCATGATCCGACATTGTTCATTGTTGAAGGGGGGTTAACACTCCTTAGTTGGCTATAGAATTGTTATTAATAGAATGAATCTATTTTAACTTAGTCTCAAATGCGTGTTTCGTTGGCATGTATGGATGCTGTATAATTTGTTGAAGTCAGTTTGAAAAGTTTTTAGCCTTTCAAAAACGCGACCCGGTCTCCCGGATTCAAACTTCTTATGATTAACTTCTCCTATAATTTTCTGGAAAAAAAAAAAAAAAACTTCTATAATTTACTCACAACAAACCAATGATTATTTCACGCAGCGTGCGTGTGTGCGTGCTTCAAGCCTTCAACATTCATGTATTGATTAATTAAAGGGGAATGATTCATGATAGATTGTAGAGGGACCTCAACGAAAATCCTCCTGTCCAATAATAAGAGTCTATAGACTATAATCGTGCAATATATTGGTGTATCTTGGCCAAATTAGTTGGATTTGGAAGCATATAAATCAACTCCACCTGCCGGCAGTAAGACATTAAGCATTATAATATATTTTGTAATTTGTACTTAGACTTAAAAACATACACAAACAACAACACTAATCTTTGTTATGTCAGACTATTGGATTTTCCAAGTACGATGACATTATGATAATTGCGATATAGCTTTTTGTATCTTTGGTCGAATCGGATATTTGATTATAAAATTGAGCATAGTCATAACCATGAAACTTCCTTCATATCCAACACTTTATGCCAGCATCGTTGGCGTGCCCAAATTTTGACCTCTCAAAATATAGGAGACTTTAGAATGGTCAATTGGACAGTACAACATGAGTACCATTCCCCCAACATCCCATCGATAACAAATCTGTGATGCCATGCATTATATTCCTGCATTCAATGCACCGTGCGCACATGACCAATCAGATACAAAAGATACTTTGATCATTAACTAATCCTATGTATTTCTAGTGATTCCTTTTTAAGTACACCGTCCCAAGTGACTTTTTTTTTTTTAAGAAATGTAACAATTGTTATTTTTAATTAATCAAGAAGAATGAGTGTATATATACGAATGGAGAGAGAAATGTTTTTAAGCAAAGAAAAATTATTTTGAGAAACCAAATTTTCTTTTTTATTATATTTATCGAAAACAATGTTCTTATCAGTTGACATTTAAAAAAATGGTTTAATTTTTTAATAAGACTTAATTTCATTAAAGTACTAAATAATACAGGTGGGTACTTTCTATAAATGTCGGGCTCTACCATTTGTCCTTTATATAATTACAGTGGCTATTGATTCTCCCCACCTCCCCCACCATTATTCATGCCGTAAACGTGTCACAATACTTCCAACTCAACCTTCAAACTTTGTAAATGGCGAAAGGAAACAAACACCAAGACTGACAAGGGATTTTGCTCAAATACGTACTTTTGGTAATTTGCGATCCGCTTTCTTTTAAACATGACCATGTCAGAATTAATAGTGTAACATGTCATTACAAGCTCTAAAATTAAAGAGTTGAATCTAAGTACACGATAGTCTCAAGATAAACAGAAAATTTATAGTGACAGGTAGATAATCACCAAGTCATTTTCGAGAGTCAAGAATAAGTATGAGTGTCCTTTTCACAACATTAGATTTTACTTTCAACTCAAAAAATATGATATTTTCCTTTATCCCAAAATGGATTAACTTGGTGACAGAGAATTAGTTGTGTTAAATAAGAAATTTTAAATATTTCTGGTAAAACCAAAAACAATTAATGAATTGTTAATTTTGAGAGAAATATGATGAAAATATTTTTTAAAAATAGTGAGACTCGTTGTATTATTTTTTTGTTTATTTTTATAAGGTTTAAATATCTTTTAGTCCTTATAATTTTGTATTTTTATTTATTTTTTATTTTTAATCCTTATAAATTTTATTTGTTATATTTTTCGTTTTTATAACATTTTAAAGAACACTTTTTTTCATCTAAGGTACTTTAAGAACTAAAAATAAAATAAATATAATTTGCAACAACTAAAAAATAAAAATAATTTTACAAGGAAAAAAGCAAAAAAAAATGACAAATTACAAGTACTAAAATATATTTAAACGTTTTTATAGATCACATATCTATTTTCTTATCATGAAATAACTGAAATGGAAGATTATATTATTTCCCAAAACATATATTAGTTTTAAGAGTAAAAAGTTAAAAAAAGAAAAAGCATTACAATACCTTTTCATAAATTAGAAAGAGTATTTTCTATAAAGGAATTTTAAAATATTTGGAAAACTGATCTAATTATCTAAATACATATTAAAATATTGAAAAATCTATAAAAATGAATAAATTAATGAATTTATTATAACGTTACAGTTTTTTATTTGGCCTTTAGTGTCGGGATGTGAAAAAGGTATAAAAGGAATATTATTTTGAAAAATTAAAATAGAAAAAGAATTCTCAGGTGGACCTTCTCTCACGATATAGGCCATGATTGAGTGGGGAAGGGAATTAGTGAAGAAGCTTCATGCTATGGTTTGAGGGGTGGGTCAGGTCGATCATTATTAATATAACAATCAAATATTTTAAAGGAAAAGAAAGACAAGTCCTCTTGAACAACAATGACATCATGAATCTCGAATTTACACACATTGAAAAAAAGATTATTGCACTTTAGTTCCCCACTGAGAATCACATAAAGGGAGGCATTGATGTACTTTCTCTTTACTTCGTAGAGAAGAATTTCTTGATTAGATTCAGCATAACATTCAAGAAAGAGTGAAATCAATGAAGGTAGGTGTTATTCTTAATCTATGCAGTACACAGTAGTATGTTTGCTGTTACTATTTGAAAGTAAAAGATAGGAATATTCATTACTAACATAATCTATTTCTGCATATAAAAAATTAAAATGTTGCATAAGAAGCAAAGTAGTAGCAGGAATGAGTTCTGGTGCCGGGGGAGGCTAGGGGTTCAACCCAGATCACCTTACGCCAGCTTCTGTCGGAGTGTTTCTGCTTCCACAATCTATCTTAATTATTTTTCAATTATTGTTTTTTTTGTTACATTTATCAATTATTGTTAGAATTGTTTTATTTGTCTGATTTACGATTCCCAAAGTCCTTTCCTCCACGTGGCTTCTCATCAGCCTTTGCAGCTAGGCATCATCGACTTCTCTACTTGCCACGTCCTCTTCTCCTGCCACTCTCCACACACTTCGGTATTTGTTGCCCCTCCCAATTATACTCCAACCCATATAATGACATAAAATTTGATAGTATCCATATGCTCACTGAATATTAAAATTACCCACAAGCATAATAATAACCTCATTCAACAATGATGGGCCTCAAATTAACACGCACGATACGTAGTGTTGTATAAAAGCACTAAACTGTTTGATATATATGGTATTGGTAGCATTAATATTGACCTAACAATTCTCTAATTTTCAACATGATATCGCGAAAAGCGGGATCTCTCACCTTTTACCATGTAAGTACTACTTTTTAATAATAAAGAAAAACAAAACACTAAAGTCAGTCTGGCAAATCTCTCAACATCGTCATTATGAAATAAAGTGCTCATAATGTACATTGCGACTAGCGAGAGAGCCAGAGATTGATTTTCACGTGTTAGGACAAAAGCAAACGACAAAAGGAAGAAAAAAAACGAGGCATAGTTTTATTCTCTTTTTTTTTTTGCGTTTTGCCATGCATTGAATAAGTTTTATTATCCTCCTGTCGAACGCGATGGCGTGCTATTCCAAAACATAATTATTATTATTCCCTCATACTTATTTGAGCCCTTGAGTTCAACATAGGTTAAAATCTGACAAACTATTCCAAGATTTACTTTACACTAAGAACATGGATAATGTATTATTGTTTTAATAGTGTAAAGTAACTCCAATACTAATGTTATTATAACAAAATATTTAACTTGACTCAAGTTAAATTGAAACTGGGAGGTGTGACGTGAATAGGCCTTGCTTAATTAAGAAGGAGAAGAAGATGAGGAAATGAAGGTATAACAGCAGCAGGGTGAAAAAAACACCGCCCTTCACGTGATTTGTTGGTCCTCCCCACACCTCACATTTTCCACTTGCTTGAATTGAAAACAAAACGCAGTGGCAGAAGCCGTAAATACAAGGACAATGTGGAGAATAGGGTCATGTTGGCACACTAATGCGAGCAAGTACTACAACCTGTCAACACCAACTTACAGCCTGGAAAGCCATTCCCACTGTTCGAAAATTAATATAAACAGAAAATCCGACGTGGAAAAGTGGTCCCTGACTCCCTTCGCTATATATATTCTCCGCCCTAATTCTTCCTTCTCCAACTCATTATCATCATTTGTTCATTCCGCTTCTACCGAGTTGTCACCACCCACCGGACTCAGTGAATCACCATAATGGGAAACTGCAGCTCCTCCGATTCGACTCAGGTTGCCACGGCGAAGCTTGTGCTGCAAGACGGGAGGCTGCAGGAGTTCTCGTACCCGGTTAAGGTTTCGTTCCTCTTGCAGAAGTATCCCGCGTGCTTCATATGCAACTCCGACGAAATGGAATTCGGCGACGTCGTTTCCGCCATCGACGAGGACCAAGTTCTGCAACCCGGTCAGCTCTATTTCGCGCTTCCGTTGAGCCGCTTGAGGCACCCCTTGCAGCCGCACGAGATGGCCGCATTGGCCGTCAAGGCCAGCTCCGCGCTCATGAAAACTGCCGACAAATGCGGCTCTCGCCGGAAACAGATTTTGTTCTCTAACGAATATGACTCTAACCCTAAGCGCGTGTCTCCCGCACTCGCTGCTGGCGGTGGAAGAGGAAGGACCACCGCTGGTGCCGGTGGTAAGGGGGGATTTGCAGCGTTGTTGAGCTCCATTCCGGAGTAGGGGCAGTTTCCGAAGAAAATTATACGCCGGTGATTTTGTTCGTTTGTATATAAATAGTTTTTTTTCTATTAAAAAGTAATATTATAAAATTTTGGACATTGTAGAGCTTGTTTTAGGAAACAATGGAAGCGATTAGATTCTAATCTTGGAGAGTTGAACCAAATGGATATTCATATTCATATTCTATCTTGGAGAGATGACCGCAAAATCGTGTTATATATATATATATATATATATATATATATATATATATATATATATATATATATATATATATATTACATTTCCATTCTTAAGTTTTAGCTCTGAATATATAATTATATTATAGATTTGGAGAAAAAGGCGTGTTTAAATAATTCTATTAGAGTTTATATTATTTTTTATAAAAGATTATTTTTATTGTGTGGGATTATGAATTTAAGCAATTTCGAACAGGTTTTGTGTTGCATAAAATTATTTTCACTGAATTTTACTTTTAATTTAATTTTATAATAAAAACATTCAAACATATATAAATTATTGTACTTCAAAATCAATTTTATAAAAAAATACTTTTATTAATTTGTTTTCAAAATTATTTATGAACAGTAATATAAGTGTAATGACTCATGCCTGTATATATAGTAACTACTGGCAGTAGTTAATTAATTAGCAGCCTTATAATCGTGGGTACAGTCATGAGTGTAACCCGTGATTATATAGAATTATAATTATAAATCAAATACGACTTCACACGGAAGAATTGTATACATAATAATGCAAACTAAGATAAAGACTGCCTCGTGTAGTCGTGTTGCGACAAAAGTAGAACGTAGTAGAGGACAGCATAAAAAACAGATAGCAAGAATGAGGTGAGATCAAAAAACGACGGAAGGAATTCTGGTTCGATGGTGAAATGAGAAAAACGACGGAATACATTTTCGGATGGATTACTCAAAGGGTTAAATAAGCAAACCTAAGTATGATTGAATGGGTTGACGAACGTAACCTTATCCTTATCCGATCCTCAGGCATTTGTTAAAGGTTAAACTCCAAAGAGATGGGACAAAAAAAATATAATTATGCATGTAAAATGTTCTTTTCCCGTTTTGGACTTTTCACATCGATCCAATTCTTTCAAAGGTTGCACAGTTGAGGCTATTACAGTTTGTAGTACTATATATAAAATTGAATTAAAGAGATCCACGGCGAACAATAATTTGATATATAAGATACCAAACGGGTGAGTGTTGAAGAGAATGGACAATAGGAGGATTGGCATGGTATAGAACGATTGAAGGAAGGAGAAGAAATCTTGGTTGAGCCAATGAAATGTCTCCATTTTATGCGTAAAACTAAAAGGTGGGTACCCAAGATAGCATAGAGTGGTGGAGAAGCAAGTAAAGAGTACAATTTGGCATAGAAACCATAGGCCATGCCGGACCCAATAAAACGAGTCAGAGTGGGGTGAGGGTATTAGCCATTAGGTGAGTACTATCTGTCCGTTGTGGAATTGTTTACAGCTGTAACAAGCCTGGTCGTACGGTAACAATAATAGTATATCATATTGGCATGGACTTGTCATGACTCATATTCATATGGGTCCTAGCACAAACGAGCCAATGAGAGTGAATTAAACAGAGCCCCCATCTCTTGTGCATGCACACAGTAGAGAGTTGCAGTTACAGGCCGAGATGATGATGATGGATGAGTGCCCAAAATAAGAAGATACGCGCAACTTGGGAAGGTGCTGCATATAAAATCCTACCGTCGTGACAATGGCAAATGTGACCACTCAGCACGTACTAGTTACTATTACTACACACTTACCGAACCTGAATAAGGTTTGTAATTGGACCATGCCATTCTATATTTCTATTTTGGTTAGATGTGGAATAATTGGGAGAATGAGGTCCCACAGTTGGTAAATTAATTACATATTAGGTTGTCACTAATTAATATGACAATTAAGTTTAGTGCATGGAGAATGCTCTGCCTTGTACAGCTGTCATGATGCCATGATTTATAACTAGGGTACAGTCATGCCAAATCGAATTTAATTTCTGACAAAATATGGGTTCATTCCATCAATACTTTCTAGTTTCAAAAGAAAAAAAAAAGTAATTTACACAATTCATTTGAAATTAAAATAATGATTAGAATTTGCAAATAACATGTCGTTTCTCAACGAATTATATATGAATAAATTAAATCATTTAAAAAATGTTTTGAATAAAAATATAAAATAAATTATTGAAAAAAAAATCACATTTGATATATAACTAATTAGTATGTACAAAATCCCATATATATATATATGAGTAATTCATTAAACAGTTTTTTTTAAAGATCAATATTAACTATTAATTTATTAATGAAAAGGATTTGAATTCAAGTTCTCTTTTTTTATTATCTCTTGAATATCAAGTCAATTTTATAATTTTTATTAAACAAATATTATAATATCTTAGTCAATCCTATCCGTAACAGTAATTGCTAAGGATATATAAGAAATAAGGAAACTAATAGTGATGAAAATATTAAATATAAAGTAAAATAGATTAGTGGTAAGTGATTTTTAATGGAAAAAAATCAGGTACTTAATGAAAAATAAGGGAATATGTAAAGATATTATCTTACTATAAACTGAAGAATTAAAATTCTTTTAAGAAAAACTGAAGAATTAAAATTATAATTGTATTGTATATAAGAGGGTTTCTCTATATAAAACTAGTCCCATTGAATGTCGTGATTCAAAATCAGGGGTTCACTTATGACTATAACTTCTGAAATAAAATGTGTAATTAATTCAGATTTATTACAAACATTATTTTTCAAATTGGTGCCCATGAGATACCTAAAAAGTAGTACCAAATTCTATGTGAACACCATAAATTTTAGAATCCACACAATACAACACCCTTGTAAAACTAGTCCCACTGAATGTCGCTTGCATATTTAAAATTCAGGTAAAGTTGAGCGAGAAGTAGCATGCATTTAGTACTTTGCATAGCATAAAACCGAGGAAAGAATGGAGGAGAGTAATAAAACACTTTTGATTTACGGTCAAGTCTATGGTGTTGGTCTACCAACATTACCGTGGGCTGTTAGTATTGAAACTCATGAACAGAGGAAAATATTAGGAGGAAGAAAACTATATTGAAAAAGTAATCTGTTAACTATATATAGAAAAGACCTTTGTAGGTATATATACAAGCAAGATGACTAATAGAAATAACTAATAAGCTCTAACAAAAAATAACCAACAAACTAATTATAATTAGTTATAACTAACAATGCCAATACTCCCCTCAAGATGGGAGAAAGATATTCTCGATACCCAACTTGGAAATTATGCTGAGAAAAGCACTTCGAGGCAAAGATTTTGTGAAAACATCTGCTAGTTGATGATATTTCCTGACATGAATCAGCTTTAGTGCTCCTTTATCAACTTGTTCTCTGACATAATGTAAATCAATCTCTAAGTGCTTGGTTCTTTCATGGTATGTGGGGTTTGTAGCAATGTAGATTGCTTCTTTGTTGTCACAGTAGACAACTGCAAATGATATCGTAATGTTGAAATCATTTAGCAAGTTTCACAGCCAAGTAAGCTCACTTGACACAAATGATAAAGCTCGATATTCTGCTTCTGCGGAAGATTTACTAACTGTCTTCTGTTTCTTTGCCTTCCAGGAAATCAATGAATTTCCAAAGAAAATACAATATCCAGTTGTCGACTTTCCCCTGTCAAGACATGAACCCCAATCTGCATCTACATAAGCATGGAGTGATGTGTCTGATTTGGTCTTAAAGAGGACCCCTTGTCCAGTTGTGTGCTTAAGGTATCTTAGCAGGATGTTGGCAGCATTCATGTGTCCTGAGCGAGGATCAGATACAAACTGGCTTAGTTTGTGAACAGTGTAACAAATATCAAGCCTTGAGATGGTTAGGTAGAGAAGTTTTCCAATTAGTCTTCTATAAGCTTCTAGATCTGGAAGTTGTGAGCCTGATTCTGCATTCAATTTTAGATCAGCTGCCATAGGAACTGCAGATGGCTTACAAGCAAGCATTCCAGTGTCCTCCAAAATAGACATAGTATAATGTCTCTGGCACATGAATATTCCTACTTGAGATCTTGAGAGTTCAAGGCCAAGGAAGAATTTTAGATCACTCAAATCTTTTAATTTGAAGTATTGCTAAAGCATGACTTTTGCAGAGTGAATAGCTGTTTTAGCCGGGCTGGCAATGACAATGTCATCAACATAGACCATAATGGCTATGAATGATGAACATGTTCCTTTGGTGAACAAGGTGTAATCATGCTTTGACTGAATGTATTTTTGAGAGGTCAATGTGGTGCCAAACTTATTGAACCAGCTTCTTGAAGCTTGCTTCAGGCCATAAATAGACTTATTCAGCCTACAGACAAGAGGTGCAGATGATCAAGAAGGTGGTACATGGTTGTAGCCTTGAGGGATTTGCATGTAGATTTCTTCATCCAAGCTACCATTAAGGAATGCATTGTTCACATCTAGCTGAGCTAGGTGCCAATGCTGGGAAGCAGCAAGAGACAAAAGGAGTCTGAGAGTAGTAATCTTAGCCACAGGGGAAAAGTTCTCTTTGAAATCTAGGCCATATTGTTGTGTGAAACCACGCACTACAAGTCTTGCCTTGTGTTTTGCCACAGTTCCATTTGAGTTCAATTTCAGTTTGAATAACCATTTGCAGGTGATAGGTTTCTTGTTGGGCGGTAGCTAAATGATGGTATGGTGTGTGTGTAGGGTCAGAATCATCACAAGTGCTTGGAGTGATCAGATTTGGAGTAATGTGAGGGCTGAGAGGATTAGTGGACCTTGTTGTAGAATCTTTGTCTTTGAAAGAAAAGATGTGTTCATAGGACTTCACGTCCCTTGATATAAAAGTTTCGAGAGTGGTCGAGTCTAACAACTTGTAGCCTTTATATCCATGAGGATAGCCTATGAAAACTACTGCAGTAGCTCTTGGACTGAACTTGTGTCGTGTGGATAGAACATTAGATACATAACATAGAGTTCCAAAGGTCCTGAAATCAGAATAATTAGGCAGTTGTTGATGCAGAATTTCATAAGGAGATTTGTGTTGCAAAATAGGACTTGGTGTTCTATTCATCAGAAAGACAGCAGATTTAACACATTCTCCCCACACTTTTATAGGAACATTAGATTGATGCAATAAAGTCCTAGCAATGTTTAATATATGTAGGTGTTTTCTTTCTACCACACTATTTTGTTGGGTCTCTCTACACATGAAAATTGATGTAAGACACCTTTTTGAAGGAAAAAATCTTTGAAAACCAGTTCTCTAGCATTATCAGACCTTAATACTAGTTTTGAATTGATTCTCAACACAGGAAAAGAACTAAGGTATAACAGTAATACAATCAGATTTATTCTTAAGCATATATATCCATGTGAACCTACTTTTATCATCAACTAAAGTTAAGAAGTAACTAAAACCATCATGAGTGAGGTGCCTAAAAGGTCCCCATATGTCAGCATGAATAAAGTCAAAACAATGTTCACTGAATCTATTGGGATTTGGGAAAGGGAGTCTATTTTGTTTGGCAATATGACAAATGCTACAATGATAACTAGAATCTACAGAAGTAAGGTCCATTTTATTAGCAATTATCTTGTATACAGGAATGGGTATATGGCCTAATCTTCTATGCCAGATTTCATATGAGACATTATTACAAATATTCACATATTTTGAACAAAGACTGTGTTTGGGAAACTCAAAAACCACTAATCCTTGCTTTTGCTTAGCAGGGACAATCCTCCTCAAGGTCTTGAGGTCCTGTAAAACAAAGGAGTTAGGTTCCATTGTAAATCGAAAAGGATTAGTATTGATAAGAGTGACAAGGGAGAGGAGATTAAATTTGAATGTAGGTATGAACAGAACATTATGCAAGAAAATGTCTTCATTAATCTGAATACTGCCTATTCCTTCTACTTTAACTTTCGTGGCATTAGGCAGTAGGACATGCGAATTGAAAATGACAGTATATGAATTAAACAATTCTTTGAAACAACAAATGTGAGAGGTAGCCTCAGTATCAATTATCCAAGTGTGGTGATCATTATTGAAGGCAGCATTCATACAAATACCTATAACATTTGTGGCTACGACATCAATTGTACATTCGGTTTTCATATGATTGGTTAAGAAAGAAATCAATTATTGGCACTGAGTAGCTGTTAAAGTTGGTGCATGAATAGGAGGTGAACTTTCGGGTGTGTGTTGTATTTGATTCACCGAGTTGTTGGTATGATTTTTGAAGTAATTTGGTGGGTAACCCACAAGCTTGTAGCATTTGTCCTTCGTGTGCCCCAACATATCACAGTGAGCACATTTAGGTCTTTCTTTCTTGATGTATTTCCCTTTAGTGTTGTCATATTGGTTCTTTGATGCAGAATTAACAGAAAAAGCTATATTGTCTAAAGCATTGGTGGGTGAGTGAGTGACCACGATTTCCCTTTGAGCTTCTTCTTGAAGAATTAGTGAGAAAACATTACCAATTGAAGGCAAAGGATCAGAGAGAAGAATTTGACCTCAGATTTGAGAGAAAGAATCATTCAAGCCCATCAATAATGACATTACATACTCAAATTCTTGGTGAGTGTGAATTTGTTGAAGACCTTCGCAAGTGCATGAGAAGGTTGGTTTGTAACCGGCTAATTCTTCCCAAAGAGGGTTGGTTGAGTCTTGGCTTGGATCGATGAGTGGGGTGGCCATGGGAACCAGCAGAAGCAAAACATGAATGTGATGGGAGGAAGAACAGGTTGGATCGATGTTAGAGTGGATTACTCTAATCTGATTCCATATTGAAACTCATGAACAGAGGAAAATGTTAGGAGGAAGAAAACTATATTGAAAAGAGTAAATTGTTAACTATATACAAAGAATACCCTATGTAGGTATATATACAAGCAAGATGACTAACAGAACTAACTAACAAAAAATAACTAACAAACTAATTATAATTAGTTATAACTAACAATGCCAATAGTTAGTTTTGAAATATTGTATGAGAAGTGTTTTTTTTTCTTTTAATTAACAAATGTTAGTTGCTAATTATATTTATTTTTTGTTGGTAGAAAAATCAAACCTACTTTTTCTATCTCTTTTCTCTTAATATCACCAAATCAATCTTATAATTCCCTTGTTTGAGAAGTGTTAATAATACATTTTCAAATATGATTTTATCAATCAAATAGAAAATGGGACTCACATACATAGTAAAACTCAACTAAATTTCACTTAGTAGGAGAGTGTGTAAAAAACCGATAAAGAGTATGTTGCTAGTTTTTATCATTTCTGATTTATTATATTGCATGCATTAGCTGTAGTGTTCGGTAAAGAAGGTAAGATGAAATTTTTTATTATATTTCCAAATTAGCACTTTATGTATAAAATGTTGGAATTTTTTATTCTAATAATTAATGTAGGTTAATATTATAAGACAATTATATTAATTATTTATCATTCATGGATTTTATTTTATTTTATGTGATCAAATTAAGTGAGCCTGGTAGACAACTAAATTAAATGATATGGACTTAAACAAACAGATTTCAGGATTAATCTATTAAGAGATAATGAGAACCCTATTAGATTAACATATTATAAGAAAACAAGACTATGATCTCCTATATATCAAACTTACATATAATTTCTCTTTTTCGCATATTATTACCTATAATTTCTCTTTTTCGCATTTGAATAGTTACGAAGATTCCTTAAAATTCCAACACAAAAGTTCTGGTTGACTACGTGTTACTTTGTTGAACTAATTTTGGAAGCAACAAGGATAAAGAGAAGAAATAACTCTTTTTTCGTCTCATTGATTTTACACTTAAAAAAGCGAATTTTTATGCAAAATTATCTAGTGGGAATTGTTTAGGGGAGCAAAAATTTTAAGTTCTCTCAGAATCCTGTGTGGCAGCTGCAATAATGGTAGTTGTGCTTGTAAATTAATGGACGGTGTGACCTTTTGGGAGTGTAATTAATCATATTGGCAATAATGGATGTTATTTGTAGGTACAATGTTGTAGCTTTTTCCTTAAATTAATAAATTAAGCAGGGAAAGGCTCCTGTGAGTCCTGAGTATATGAATACTTTTGCTTGAGTCCTTTGTACCGTAATCCACGTACGTTAAATGAGTTGCAGGACTTGTTTTTTTAGTCAATTTGCCGGAGTACTTTTGAGTTTTGAGTTTAATTAAACTTCAAAGCATGAGTGGACTTTAATTCTCTATATATAATATATAATATATAATATAATATAATCTATGGATAAAATGAATTTTGAAGCATTTATATGTAAGTTTCGTTGGAAAGACAAGGCTTCAATTAATGAAGATAGATACGTTGATTTCTTGGATCCTAACTTAGTTGACTGCTGTTTGAAGCTTATGGAAGAGCATGATATAAAAAAGAATGGTGATCGTATTTGTTTAGTTGTCATAAAATTCCCTGTATACTTTGAGGCAATAACGAGGTTTAAATGATTCATTTATCTAAAAAGGATGAGATGATTTAGTTTGTTAATTTAGCTTATTCAAAATGTTTTATACATTGGACAAAATATCGTCCTGATTTTTATTTTTTACTTAAATATTAGATAAATGTTTTAAAAATAAAAGAGAACAAGAGACATCTTAAAAATTTGGAAATGCAAAAGAAACGAAGAAAATTCTAATTTAAGAAACAATATTGTAACTCATTAAACAATACTTATAATAGATAAAATTATTGTGTGCTTTTTTCTTAGTTAAATTGAACTTATATTTATACATATATAAATTAATTACATATAAACTTGAATTAAACTCATCTTAAATTTAAATTTAAACACTTTTTTCAGTTAAAGATTCGATTTACAGACAACCATTTTGATCACACCAATGCATACCTGTTTAAGGTATATGTTCTTCACAATGTTACATATTTATTAGCTTTTTTAGCCTTTTTATCTTTCAGTCAACTGGGGAAAGTTCAGTGTAACACCTAAGGATGGACTTTTACTCTTCCAGCAAAGAAGCTATGCATAATTATAATAATTCTAATAGGTCCCGTAGGTTAGCAAATGTTTCATCGCAAAGGAAAGCCAGCTACCGGTATCCGAAATCTACGCTAATACATTAAATCGATATAGTTAAAACTGTGGAATGGCAATAGGTGAGTTGGGAAAGCAAGTAGCCGTTTCCTGTGGGCTGAGATTCACCCATAATAAGCCACAAAATACATATTAGCACCTAGTAATGACTTTATAATTTAGTAAGTTAATTTTTAAAATATCTGCACAAACATAAATTAAATTAGAATCCTAAAATTCTACACACTCTTTTTTTTATAGTAAAATCTACTCCTGTAAAGTGGAGTAGACTAAGTCACACAAACATTATATGAAACCTATCACTTTTGCACCCTTCACCACATAATCCCTACTTGAATTGACGGGTTATTATTGAGGAAGGCATTGCTTCCAACTGATTTGATATCCGGGGGTCCTACTTCATCACTTAAGTCAAATAATTTTATTTTATTTTTTCGCGTAAACTCAATTGGTTTGACACTTTCTAAATACATGCTGACGAAGAATGAAAGAAATTGAATTAAAAATAAAATAAGAATAATAATATAAACAAGATGACTTCAGAATATAATTATGTTGAAGTTTAGTATGTCTAATTACCTTTAATGGAATATTAATATTTTTCTTTATTAATTGTAGTTCTAATTTTTACCCACATATACTAAGATATTCAACATTGATCCCTCATGATAGTGTAAAAGATCACTTCAGAATGTAATTATGTTAAAACTTAGTATGTCTAATTACCTTTGATGGAATATTAATATTTTTCTCTATTAATTGTTGTTCCAATTTTTACCCACATATGCTAAGATACTCAACATTGATCCCTCGTGATGAAGAGCTTAATTTATATATTCTCTCTCCTAAATCTATTTGCAAATATTGAATCATAAATTGATTATGAATATGTATGCAGAGGCATAACAAAGTCACTTTATCTCTAACAATGCATTGTTGAGATGCATTTTTTGAGTTCTTTAGACATTACCCTAGTGTATAACACCTAAAAACAGATGCATGGATGACCAAATCACACAATAAAGATGAAGAGCTTGAAATTGCATTAAGAAGATCAGTTATATTAAAAGGGCATTGTCTGTTAGGCTCCCAACATAGGAGGTTTAGTCTCTCATAACCATGAGAGGTTTTACACTTCAGAGGTTAAGAGAAGAAGAGGTTGGATGACTAATAGCAAGAAAAGGGAGAATGACTAAGAAGAGAAGGTTTCCCCTAAGGGAGATGCTCAAACTTTGAATTTCTTCACTAGAGAGTTTTGAGACTCGGTGCGTCTTTCCCTTTTGCTTCCTCTATCTTATATAAGCTTCAGGTAGCTTAGTTTTCACATTGACTTCGCGATTAGTGCGAGTTCTTGTGCTAACCACGTCTTTGAACTTCCTTGTGGGCTTTTCTGTGCGTTAAGCTTGAGCTGCACGCTAAACGAACTGTACACTTCTTCCATTTTTTCTTAAAGGTTTTTTCTTTCAATTTTTTGTCTTAAATTCCCTTCAAAGCACTTGATTTCGTATTCTCTTGACTTTTACTGATAAAAAATAATAAAGATATTAATTTCTTCATTATTTCATTAAAAACAATAATAAAGTAAATAAATTACACCCATTTATTTGCTAAAATTAACTATCAAATTAGCTCATATTTCATAGTTATCAAACCATTATTTTGAAAAATCATTGTCATCTCTTATTTTGATTTATAAAGGTAATCATAGTAGATTTTTATGTTTTGCAGTTTTTTTCTTAAATAACAATTTGTTTCTATAATATTTTTTTTTGTTTTGATACTTTAAGAATAGAATTTAGTTTTAGCTTATCTAAAATTTAAATTTTATGCATTAATCTCTATTATTGTTAATAAGTAAGAGTATTAAGTATTAACCTATTATATAACTATCTACCAAAAACAACTAATGACATAATTATGATATTTGTACTGATTATCAAGAAATATAATAGAATAATTATGCATATTTTTTTAATAAATTAGATTTTTAAATTTTTATTTGTTCATAATAGTATGATACTAAATTAGTTAATGAAAAAGTAAAAAATTAATTTTCTAAAAAAATATATGAGACCATTTTGTTACACTTTCTAACGACGTAAGAAATCAATGAATTATCATCATGAGTTAACATTGTTATTTGATATCAAGGACTAAACCCTAAAAAATTAAATTTTATAGAGGTTAAAGTTTTGAAGAAAAAAAATTTAAAGAACCAAAATAAAAAATTATATTTATAAGAATCAAACTATTATTTAAGCTTAACTTGTTTATTATAGTATCCTTTGTACTAATAATAAAGTTTACATACACAAAAATTTTAAAGTAGACATATTTAAAAAATTCAAACATCACACCACAACACCTTACGGAGTGACACTTTATTCAATATTCTTGTTTAGTCATAGTCTTTCACCGGTCAGAACTCTTCGTAGGTAACCCTTTCAGGATCTCAAAAATCAGCTATATTTGTTTCCAAGATCAATTACAAACCCCACCAACCAACAAAAGACTTTTCAATATGTTTTATCTTCACTCATATGCTTTTCGATAAACTTCTAAAAAAATCATTCATCTCATAACTACTATGAGCCAAACACGCTTAATTATGAAATTTTTAAGTGATGGACTACCAAAAAATAGATGCATCTTGTTGGTGTAAGTAATATCAATTAATTCCTTTAAGTCATCATTAACTATATATTTTCATACCTGAATAATCTCTCCTTTATTCTAGTGTGATTCGATTTGGATATTACAATTAATTATTACAATTAATATTATCTAGAAACTTGACTCACCCTACCTTGAGTGAGATATTTATTCTCAACCACTTTTTTCCATCTACAAATTTGTAACATGAGACTTTTCTTAAGGAGATTAAATTTATGATTCCTTGAATAAACGACTTGTTATTTTGTTTTACTTTAATTATAAATTATAAATTATACTTAAAAATATTAACAGTTTAGAAATTTTCTTATCAGCACAATAAAATTAATTTTTAATCTAACTTATCCTTGTAATTTTTTAATTAAAAATGTATCATAGTAATTAAAAAATTTCTTAGCATTACCTAAGTTGATTTATTTTTTCTTAATTTACTTTTGTTTTATCTTAAAACAAAAAACAATTAATTTTTTTTTCCTTGAATGCTTTTATTTAATTTTTAAAATATATAATTTATACCTATTTGTTTTTTAATTTTCTCAAAGGCGTTAATAAAATATCAAAACTGCTCATTCATTGAATAATTTAACATACTAGACTACCAGTAACGAACTCTATACTTAACATAAAGTCATTAAGATTGGATTTTGATAGCCTTATGCAAAACAAAGTAAAGTCGAAGAGAGAAAAAAAAAACGCTAGCTTGGAGAACATATAATATAATGTCTTAATTTGATAATATATAAGTGGCGGCTGATATTCACCATGATTGGTGTGCGTTAGGACTTTTTTTTTTTTATCAAAATATAATTTTAGGATATTATCATATTTTATTATTTAATTTAAAAAATATTTTTCTTGTCCTATCTTTTTTTCACATTTTCTCTCTGTTTTCTCATATTTTGTTGCTTTTCTTTTTCTTAATAATTATCGTTAACCCATTGTTATTATCATCATCGATGTTATAATGCTGATAGTAATAATTATGATACTGATAATCATGAGTTAATTGAGATATTTTAAAAATTGATAATTGAGATATTTTATAGATTTAATTTTTATTTAGTGAATTTTTTAGAATTTTAATGATTATATTATATTTTAATTTTAAATGATAAAACAATTATATCCTCAAATTAAAAATAAAAGAACTAATGAATTTTTAATCACATCTTTGATGTTGAATACTAATGCATATCAATGAAAGTGAATATTAACATGTTACATCATATATATGTATATATGTATATGTAAGTGTGCGTGATCTGTACCAAAAACAATTTGATCATTGATACCTCTTCCTTCCGGCATGGGTGTGGCATCTCATTTTTATCCGTTGTCAACTTAAAACGGATCCTTCAGTGTTAAGAAAAAATTTCAGCTACGTGAACGTGAGTGCGATTGGGACCCCAACTTTCCAACTTGTTAATAGTAAAAGGGAGCAGGAGAAAGAAAATAAAGGTCTACATTTTACTGTAGATTGTTATTGATTGTTCCTTTTGGAAGACCTAGTTAAGGTATTATCAAATTGCACATGCATGATGAAGCTCTTAATCCATCAAGTGGATCACTTTTCTTTGGTCTTCTTTTTAATTAGTGGAATTGCCTAGTATCTTTTTTATTCTAAGCTTATTTTAACCCACCACAGATTATAGATCGCAAATTGTGGGTGCGTTTCACTTCCTCCGTTTATTTAGAAAGTGAGCAGTCTTATTTTCCACAAACAAGGAATATATGACACAGAAAATGCATGGTTGGAATTTTTTACAATGAGCCAATAAAAGATTGCCGTAAAAATTTCACAATTGATTGATATAAATTCATTTTCAAAATATAAGTTATCAGTTCAATAGGTTAATTATGATGTTTGAATTACTAAAATCGTTTGATACTTATTTTGATTTCTATAAATAAAAAAATATAATCTCTTCAAAACTTAAGAACAGACAAAAAAGTTCAATTACTTACAAGGTACATATATTCCTCAAAAATAGACCGTCACTAATGAATTTTATACACACAAATACAACTGAATTTTAATGGTATGTTTGGATGTAAAGATAAAAGAAAATACAAATAATAATATTTTGTTTAATTAAAAAGAAAATGAAACGACAATAAGAATTCTAAAAACAATTTTTTAATTTAAATTTTAAACTTTTTTCTTCTCTCTCATTTTTCTCATGCGGCTAAATGTTACTAACCTACAGTTCATGGTTAAAGAAAGTTAAGTTACTACATATTTCAATCGTCCTTAGTTAAAGTTAGAAGAACAATGGACTTTGTAAAAAAAAAAAAAAAGAGAAAGGCTAATGACATTTTTTAACATTTTTCTTAAAGATTTTTTTTATAATGAATTATAATTTACAGAAAAATTATAATTTTTGATAAAAAAAATTTCTTAATGAATAATTTTTTTTTCTGATTTATATTAAATGAGAATCAAAACCCACAAAAATTAATAATTTTAAAAAAATTAACTAATCACAAATAGAGTATATGAGAAGAGAAAAAATGTCACTCATCATCAACATAATGCAAAGCATTAACTCCGAAAAGAAAAACGTCCATCCAATCATTGTCAACCTTAATAAAAAACAGTTTTGAAGTGACCTTCACAGACTTTAGCGTTACTATGTTCTAATACAATTATAAAATTTATAATTAAAATTAATTCAAATATATATTTCAATTATGTTCAAACATTTAAAATTAATTTTTATCTAATTGCAAAATACATAAACATTTTTTATTAACAAAAATACATAACATTTTATACTTTGATTGGTTACTTATTTAAATGGAGATTATGTTATGGGTATTCACATTGTAACTTGGTGTGACTTTAGAATAAAAAGTCATTTGAATTAAACATAAACATAATATATAATTAAGTTTAAATATAATATTAAATTTGAATGAAATTAAATTAGTTTTTTAAATTAGTTTTGACAATTTGTTGATTTCAAAATGCATTAACATTTAAAAGGAGATTATATTATTTGGTGGTCCGATTTTGAGAATAATGACAATGACACATTAATTTACAATGATCGCTACATGATATGATGTTCATCCACACGATTTTATTGTCTAGAAAACTTACCTACATTACATACGTTCTAGAAAAATAAAATATATATATTTTTATAGAAAAATCATTTAAATAAAAAAAATGTCAATTTCTATATATTTATTAATTCAATTCAATGTCCCAAATTTAAAAATCAAATCATCAAATTTAAGTATTTAATAAACTTATTTTTATTTTTGTTTTTATTGGCGTAAAGTCTCTTTAATAGTTTTTTCTCTTGGCGCACGCGCACAGGTCAAAGTCAAAGCCGTATGTGACATCTACATCAACGTCACCCTAATCCCTCACATTGGAAGAAACTAGATCCAGAACATGCCAAGAAAAAAAATAAAAACAGGATAAGAAGAAGAAATCTGAAAACGGTACGATCACTCCTTTCTGCGCAATGGGCGCGTGCGCATCTTCTCCCTCCGCGAAAACGACAGCAGCAAGTGTGAACAAGGGTGGTGGTGGCGGCGGTGCACCTGCGTCGGAATCTTTCCGCCGACCGTCGTCGATCATGGTGATGGACATGCTCGGTCGAATCAACGAGTACAAACAACCAATCCCCGCCAGAAACGTGCTCTCCGAGAATCCTCATTTCTACCTCTGCAACTCGGAGACAGTGCACATCGGCACGTGCATGCCACGTGTCCCCGATGAAGAAGAGCTTCTACCTGGTCGAATCTACTTCCTCGTCCCTCTCTCGCATTCCGATTCCCCTCTGTCACTCCCTCTCCTCTGCGATCTCGCCGTTAAAGCTGGTTCCGCTCTTCCCAACCCTAATAATAACAGTTACAATGGTCACCGTAAAAAAGCCTCTGTTACGCGCCGTTAAATTTGCGCCGTCAGCGTGTAAGTTAGTGTTCTTTTAACTTTGATAATTTTTGTTTCGGTTTCTTATGTGGTTTAATCGATTTACTTGAGTGGGACCTTGGAAGAGAATATATAATATACATAGGCGATTAATTAAATTTGTACGAGCAAGGGCCCAAATGAGAGTAATTGGCTGAAAAACAAGAACAGTCTGTGAATTGGTGTGATTGCCCCCACAGGAATAATGAAATGCAGCAGCATCCAAAGTGATTTCTTCCGCTCATTGTGTTTGTTTGTAAAATTGTAATTGTTTCGATTTGGTTTGGTTGCAAACATGTGCTGTCCAATATCCAAGATGTGCCTGAATCAGAGTTGGAACTTGCAAGTTTTGGAATTGGGTGAATTTTTTGTTGTTGAAAATTATTCTAATTTCTAATATACAATTAATTAGAGAAAAAAAAAACTGTCTGTACTACTTATATCTATTTTTTTATACTGATGAATAACATATAAATAATTGATGGATAGGGTGTATCATGTGGTTCCCTATATTTATGGATGTAAAAACGGTAAAAATTTGGCATGAATATATAGGTCTCTAGAGTATGTTTTATGAGCTTCTCTATTTAGTGGGCTAGGTCAAGTAATTTAGACTCGGACAACATAGCAGGGGATTGGGTCAAGTTTGAATTTGCATTCTCATATTTAGGGGAGTTAATAATTAGATATTAATTTTAGTTTCTTAGTTTTTTTTAATAATGATACCACATCTTTGACATAGTAGTATTAATTAGAAATATTAGGATTTTTTTTTGGTATAGAAAATACATTATTTTTTACATATTCATAACATTAATTAGGAAAAATTAATTAGGGATATTTGTTGGTATAAATATTAATTAGTGATATATATATATATATATATATATATATATATATATATATATATATATATATATATATATATATATATATATATATATATATATATATATATAATCCTTCTTTGTTTTTCTTTATTTAAATTCTAGGGAATTCTACCTTTGTCTATACACAGGGCAAACCTATATATTCAATAAACACAAATTTGAATGAATACGATTCTGACATTTTAAGTTACTCGGTGTTCTTATAAAAATGCATGGCTTATCAAAGTTCCATTTTTTGGTAACGTTTTGTTAGTTTCACACTTGTTATGAGTATTTTAGTGTGTTTTCAAATGATTATCTCGAGTCTTGGAATATTTTTTATGTCCAAGAATTATGATTCTTTAAAATATGTTTGATTAGTCGTAAATATTTATGAAAATACTTATATATGTTTTTTTGAAAATATTTTTTTTATCTCTAATCAATTATTTGTCACATAAATGATATAACAAGAGTATGGTGGTATTTTTTACAATATTAAAACTTTTTTCCACTTTGGAAATGTTAAATTCTCGGTTGTGTATAGGAACAATTTTGTAAAAATATAGGTAAAAACATTCGTGGGACACATTAAGAATATTAAATAATAAGCTAAATATGGAAAAGAAACAATTCTTACTTTCACCATAGTGTTTTATTAGACACATTTTAACTTTTAACTTCTATTCTTATATTTTTCTATTTTTGTCTTTAAAATATTTACTAAATTTAGTTTTTGTCCTTTTTTTACATGGTAGAATTTTATTATTTATTTTAAAATTTTCTACTTCATCTTATCCGTACATCTAACGATTAACATTATTATCAACCAAATTTCACACCTTATATTGAACTTGTAAATGCTATTGATAGTGACACAGGCAGTGGGAAATATGGAGGTGACATTTATCGCAATGAAAGAAATGAACAAAAATATTGTTAATTTGTTGTAAAGTATTAGATTATAAGAGATGAAAGAAATTAACATATGTCGTCCATTAGTAGTAGTAGTTCAACATTTTTTAAATTTAAATTATCAATTAGTTTTTCAGTTTTTAACTGATTTATCAATTATTTTTGTCTAACATAAACTTAATAGAGATTAAATTAAAAATTTGCAACACGTACTCAAATTAAATTATATGTGCGTTATCTCCAAAAAAATAATTAAATTAAATGTGTAACCAAGATACAAGGAAAGTCTTATTTAAGTGAGTGATATGGGCCATTACTTCCTACACCTCTTGATATGCTTCCTGCATTCTAATCCAGAATGTAATTTACCTCCCAATTAAATATTTATATTCTGGAAAGACTAACCCAGAATATAAAATTACATTCTCGATTAGGCTTTCCAGAAGTAAATCAGGCGTAGGAAGCAAAACTGGAGGTGCAGAAAACAATTGCCCATGAGCAGAAGTTTTCATATATTATACATCATATGATGATAGCTTGTAATTGAATTTTACACATTACGTATATTATTTCCTCATAATATATTCGTTTTATTAAAGGGAACGTAACACTTACCACTTTGGTATTGATTCGGGCCCATGCAACATTGAGTACATTCTGCTTCGTAAGAAATACAACTTTTGCATTATTAAGAAAAGAAAACAGGAGATAATTGCATTGTTCTTACACAATAAGGGATTATATGGTTGCTGGTTTTGAATCTGTGTTGTGTATGTGCTATACTCGGAGTTTTTATTTTATATGTATATTTTATTATTGATAGATCCTGTTTTCTTTTATAGCATTTATAATTATTTATTTATTTATTTTTGCCTCAGACATTACGATAAGGAAAAGCCAAAAAAGAAACCTTCCCGGTCTCTTACGTCTTCATTGAAATTATGAACTAGAAGTAATCAAATAATTGTTTATAAAATGTTTCAATATTTAAACCGAATGATTTAGTTTTTGTTTTTTTTAACTAATTAATTTTAAAATGTTAAACACAATTAAAATATATATTTAAATTAATCTCAACTATACAATTTATGTTAAAAATGTGAATAATAAAAAAGTGCATGTTTAAATTTCAGTTATAAAAGAACGTTTGTATAGTAAAATGAAATTTATAAAAATATTTAAATTTTTCTTTTTGTAAAATTGAGTTTGTGAATTATCATATTTACTTTAAAATATCACTTAAATACAATCATGTACGGAATTGTTTCTTGGAAAGAACCTTGATCTAGATGTGAAGGGCCTAGGCTATGTTGTAGTAAATGGTATACAACTACAGACTACAATCATGATTTTTTTTTTTCTGTTTTCATTTTATATACTAATTTACAATTTAATTCCACGGCACTGATCAAGTAATGCCTAAATGGCTAAACCTCAAGGTACTTACGTTTAGTTTTGTTTTTTCATCGGAAATGTTATGTTCAGTAAATGGTTTAGGACTTTTGAATATGCAAACAAAAACACTGAATTGGCCAAATCTTAATCCAAGAGAGAGATCACTAAGCACCCCCAGTTTCACCTTCCAAATCTCTAGATATGTTTTATTTTATGTAAGAGACGGACAATTTGATTCAAATGGATAAAATTACGATAAAAAATTCTTTAAATATTTATGAGAAAACTGTATATGTATGACTCAAATTTTAGACAGTAGAATAGAATAAGAAACACCGTGGTCTCTGACTTTGACTCTAACCCAGAAAAAAAAAACACTGAAATAAGCAAATTATTTCCCGCGCTTGTGATCACATCTTGCAATCTGCAATAAAGGTCGCACTGAATGTCCAATGTATGCTGTGGCAAGTGGCAATACGTTTCAGTGGATTTGGAACAACATACATGAAGGGCAACTTGGTAAATCTACTTTAGCTCCTTGAATCTAATGGTCACCTAACCTTCCTTCGTTATAAACAATTTCCTCGTCCGTGACTTCAACTTTGGCATATATAGCAGTACTATACAACGGACAGAGCGAGCGAGCTAGATAAGGTCACATATATGAACAACATGTTCGGTCAATATCCTTTGTTTTCACTGGCTTCTCTAGCCACATTCCTTGTCTTAACCCACGCCGCCACCGCGCCGGAGAATCCTCCTCCTCCGCTCACAGCCGCGGCGAGGGAGTTCTTGGAGGCGCACAACCAGGCAAGAGCCGAAGTGGGCGTGGAAGCACTCAGCTGGAGCGAGAAGCTGGGGAACGTGTCGAGTCTGATGGTCCGTTACCAGCGGAACAAGAAGGGGTGCGAGTTCGCGAACTTAACGGCGAGCAGGTACGGCGGGAACCAGCTGTGGGCAGGGGTGACGGAGGTGGCGCCGCGCGTGGTGGTGGAGGAGTGGGTGAAGGAGAAGAAATTCTACGTCCGGGAGAACAACACGTGCGTGGGGAAGCACGAGTGCGGGGTTTATACGCAGGTGGTGTGGAGGAACTCGACGGAGGTGGGGTGCGCTCAAGCCGTGTGTGTGAAGGAGCAGGCTAGCTTGACCATTTGTTTCTATGACCCACCTGGCAACGTCATTGGGGAGATCCCATACTGATTCTTCTTCATCAAATTATGTTTAATTAAGCTAACTCCATCACCTGTCTTAATTTTATCCTCTGTTTAGTGTTTTTACGTAATGTAATGCTATTTAAGTGTTGGATTTGTTAGGTGTAGCTGTATGTCAAATTGCATGGATTTATTTTCCATGCTTGAATATTAGTTATGAGTTAACTTCGTCTTGTATGAGTACTGTTGCTGAACTTTCCTTAATCATTTTCTATCAAGCATGCACGGACTCAAGACAGTGATATTTTGAGAATCATTAATGTTTAAAATATATAAGACACCAGATTATCACATACACATATAAATATAAAGACGAAATTTTAATGAAATAAAATATAAATAACATATAATAAAATGTGTAAATTAATAGTATATGTATTTTTTAAAACCAACTTTTTATGTTAAAAATGTGTCTAACACAAAGACTATTTGAACAAGGGAAAGGGAGGTGTCTTGTTTCATAAATGGTGTTAACATGCTCACTTTTTGGAACATAAAAGGGGCAAAACTGAAAGTCAATCCAAGCCAAGGTTGGGTCGCAGAAGGCAAGAATGAGTAGCTAGCGGGTGGCTGGTACTTTCCTTGGCAATTTGGCATATGACCGTTAGTTAGGTTCATGCATATATGAATTGTTTTAATATGAATTTGCGATGTGAGTCTCCAACAATGACATCATCACCTCCTACACCTCCCTCTCCACTTCCCATTAGTTTTGGACCAGGCAACCGGACATACTCCTTCTCTGTATCTTCAACTACTTCCCCACCTTTCTCTCTGGTTCCTTCCTCCCACCCATCTGATGACAATCTTCCCCTAATTTTGCACAAGATCACTAATGTTCCACCATCAATATTTTCATTGGATCTCCAACAATTCCAATCCAATACTACATGCCTCAAGGACTTGTAAGTCTTTTACACTTTCATGCAAGTACGTACGATCCATATATATCAATTAAAACTAGGTGTTTTCCCACCTCTCTTGATGGATGTATGTAAGGCTCACTGAATATAACACTAACCACTCCTTTTTTTCTCCACTGAATAACAACAGGTTGGAATGGTTTATACAAAGATGTTGCAGTTGCTGTAACAAATTTCCTTGAATCATCCTAACGACACACAACATCTCAAGAAATCAAAGTGTTCAACAGAATTTGTTCCCAGTGCTTATTATATATTTAGGGACTCCAAATTTTCCGCGTAGACAACATCTAACATGTCTGCTAAATCTCCTTAACCATCTTTATTTTACCTCTTTTAATTTTGCCAACTGTATGTATTCTCATTTAATAATGGGTAAAATAAGTTTGGAATTTCGTAAAATTTAAAAATTTTTATTTAGTCTTTATCAATTTTTTTATATTAATTTCTTCATTGTAATAATAAAATATTTTTTATAATCCTCAGAATGACAACTCTATTAGATAATTTGATGTAACTAATAAAAATTTACCTTTTGTGATTTGATTACAAAAGAATTAAATAATTTGTGGTGCTTCAAAATAAATCAAACAATTTTTTTATCCCTAAACCCTCCCCAACAATTATAATTTTTCGTCACTTATTGAATGATTTTTTCATACTTTACGATGAGACTAAAAGGAAATATGAAAGCGACAATTAATTAATTCTGATATCTTGTAAGTGTGCTTGTAAAAATAGAGAGAGAAAATAATTAAATTTATTAGCCATGAAAAAAATTTATTATGGATCATCAAAAATACATTTTATTTTTATAGAGACTTATAAAAAAATTTATAATTAAGGACCAAATTAATACTTTTTCAAATTTTATAAGAAACCAAAACATATTTTATCCTTTAACAATTATATCTATCACTTATTTTTTTCTTCTCTACTTATTATTATTATTTTTTATCTTTTTTTTATAGGCAAATATTAATTGTTACCTCAGTGGCAATTAAAAAAAAAGGCTATGAAGCCCTCCCTGCAGTCACTCGGATACTCATGTTGACAGCTGGTTTCATCAGTTTAGCATTTATTTTATCAGTGTTGATGATGCATTGAAGCTCAGGAATCTATTAAAATCCAGATAAAACAGCTAGAAATGCCTAGGAATTTTTAAACTTGCGTTTGCTTAACAAAGCATGTCATGATAAACCATTTTAAGTCCTCTTAAAAAATATCACCCTTATAATCTTTTCTCCAAACACAGTGCATATCAAATGAAGAATTGGCCAAGATTTTGGTCAAATCACTCAAATGGTCGCTCATATGAAATTAGACGTAGTCATGTTTTCCAATGTTGAAAGGATAGGGGTGAAGGAGACCACCCTTTGGGTTTGGTAATAATAAAACTCAACGAACGACGATGGCGTGGTTTTCGATTATCGCCCCTACAATTAATTACAAATCAACCAGCCATTTTATGCTCTTCACAGAAACTATTTTCTAAATTCTAACATATGCTTGCAATATATTGTAATGCCTTTATACAAGCCTGCCGTATAAATCCAATTAACCCACTAACCGAACTGGACTAACCAGTTTTTTTTTTTCAGTTCAGTTTTCGTTACAAAATTAAAAATAATTTGGTAACCCAAAAAATAATTAAAAATTTGATTTTGTGAACCATGTTTCTGCATCAACATGGTTCAACCGAACCCATCCATGCCGATTGCCGAGTCCTAATTACTGTGGATTTTGTTGTCTCTGCTGGGAGAAATTGGGGTGATTCTGTTGTGTGTTTTGAAGTGTCACCATCCCAGGCTGTAGATTCTGAGCATTTTATGCCATGCTACCAAATGCTTGTGAACCATGTTGCTGCTGCAGTTGCTGTATCGGGTATCATACCACCAGGATTGCCACCTCCCATGTTAAACACTGCAAGGTAAAACCCCATTGTGATGATTCAGTAATAAGTCACACACATATAGAAGATGGAATAAATGACACTCCAGGCTGCATCACAACCCTTTCAAGAAGGACAGACTAAACAGACAAGGATCCACAACTAACAAATGAAAAGATAAAGATATTCAGGATAAAGTTCATACTCTGATCACTCGACATTTGGGAAGGATGACTTCGCTGAGGGTTGTTTCCAGATAATCCCAATTGAGGAAATAATAAATGTATAGTAAGTTTGAATATGTTATCCGCGTGATTTAAACCAAAAGCAAGTGGAGACAACTATTCATTCTATACAGATAATGAACCAAATGCAAGATAGAAATTATTTTGTTCAAGTAAATGGCCAACTTAAAGTGAGTCACAACTCACAGGGTAGACCAGCTGGCCCTTAAAGAAAGATGTCATAATGAAAATCATGCCATAAAATTTCAACAAAATATAAGACAATAAAAGTTTCCAAAATTAAAATACCAATTTCTCAATTTTGCAAATCAGAATGGCCCCTAAAAGTGCCTATCAGTTTCTATTATAGTTGCAACGATGTACTGATAGATTTGAATCATCAGGAGGAAAGTATAACGTCAATGGAGTGAGTCAAACAAAAAAGTGACTGAACTTTACTAGGACTAAATAGAGGAGTTCAAAAACATGACCAGAACACCATAGATAGATCAGTCACCATAAATTCTTTTGACTGCTTTCTTGTTTCATTCAAATCTGACAAAATTTATACCTCTACAAAACCAACGAGACATATCGGGATTACCCAATAGACTGAGAACATCAATGACAAAGCTGCATCCGTGGGAGAAGAGACTGCGAAGGTAATGTGCCAGAAATGTTTGGAATCTGAGGTTAAGGAGCAAAAATCATCATAGAAGTAATTGTTGAAGGAAAGCACATTAACAGCAAGGGGAGCACAAAGAAACACAGCAACAACACATCATCACATATCAAGAAAAATAATCTTTTCAAACGGCAAGACAATGTAAATCACATCCCAAATTACATAAATCACATCCAGGAATATATTGTTATATTTGATCTCAAAAGAACTATATGTTCAGAAAGCTCCATTTCAATTGAAATGCTATTTTTTATGGTTGTGTAAGGTCAAAAATCTGCACCATCAAATGTAATTCCCTTTTCAACAAAACTTCTTGGTCACAACAAATAACATTACTAATTAATTTAATATTTATTAATAACAAAACAACAAAAAACACATATTACAAACCTCTTGTAAAAAGAATTAAATTATAGATAACATATTATAACTATTAAAAGTTAAAAATAATATTAACCCAATGATCATCATCTATCAAGTGAAATTAATATCTTTATCTTTATTTTTATATCAATAAATAAAAGCAAAGAAGTGTTGGAGAAAAATTTTATACATTTGAGCGGAAGTCTTTTTTTTTTATCATTTTTTTAGTTCATAAAATTATATAAATATAAGTGAAACACAATTACATATATTCCCGTTTCTTTGTTGCTATGGGAGTATGGGTGTGGAAAGCTTGGGACTGTTGTGAACCTTTGGTTATCATTCATTAATGTGCAAACAAGTGTATAAATGGACTATAACGAGCAGGGGGTGTTTTTTATATTGTTTTCGTAACTCTGTATTTGGATGGGTACATCTAGTGCCTTTCACTTATATATTTTGCCGTTAAAAAAAAGGGTGGGCTAAGAACAAATGAGAAAGAAAAGAAACATCGAACACAAAGAAAAGTAACAAAACCCAAAAAGGTCCTGGAAGCTGCAGATGACATAGTAAGAAAATTAGAAAAACTGAAGGTGAGGGATAAGTAATATAGGGCCAAGAAAATGCAACTTACCTGGCTTGGGCTTCTAGAGATGTTGCGACTTGCGAGGGGTGCTTTTGGGACAAAAAAGTTGCGTATTGGGAGCCAGATTAACTTTCACATAATTGATATTTTTTTTTATCAGTAACAGCAACAGTCGAACTCATGTATTTTGGGAGATTTATATAACAAAATCTTTTACCCATAATTATTTTATATTCTTAGAAGATTAGCCTATTTGATCAATTACGAAAAAATAAAATAAAAATCACAATTTAAAGATTCTGGCATTAATTGTATATATTAATATATTAATATTAATATTTAGTGATAGATATTTGTTGACAGATCTATTGCTATTTACTGACAAATTACATATTGTTCATACTCTAAAAAAAATCTTATATTATATGTTAGGAGCATAAGGAAGGGGAAGAAAACTACACTACTTGGTTTCGAGGACCAAGACCTGCTTACAAACTAATTTTCTAAATTCTTCTCTTTCTGTCTTATTCATTGATTCTTAAAGCTCTTATACACAATTTCATGTCTACATTTCCACTACAATAACCATTACAATAACCGCTATAATAACCACTACAATAACCGCTACTAGAATGATAACTACCCCTATGACAGGTTTCCATGGCAGAGCATCTTCTTCCTAACAGGTCGGACCAATTGTTAGGAGCAGAGAGGAGGGGAAGAACACTACTTGGTTTTGAGGACCAAGACCTCTTTACAAACTAATTTTCTAAATTCTTCTCTTTCTGCCTTATTCATTGATTCTTAAAGCTTTTATACACAATTTCATGTCTACATTTCCACTACAATAATCATTACAATAACCGCTATAATAACCACTACAATAACCGCTACTAGAATGATAACTATCCCTATGACAGGTTTCCATGGCAAGCATCTTCTTCCTAACATTATATATTTTGATGACTAAATTCAAAATTTAAAAAGTAAACAAATATTTTCATTCAAATTAATTTTTATTAGATGATGAATTGAATTGAATTTACGTTAAATTAAGAATCTCATACTCAAGTGTCATAAAACACTATTTTTTTTATCAGTTTAAGATTTTTTTTAATCAGTAAACACAATATTTATTGAATATTATTTTAAAATTTCAAATTTATAATGTGAAGTTGTAAATGAATGCCCTTCGAAAAATTTAAGACAAATATTATAGAAACAAATATTATCATTCCAATTAATAATATGTACTTAAATAATTACAAATAAAATTAGCAATAAGTAAATCAACGTCAAATATACGATTGTTTCAATTTTATATTTGATTAAAATTAGAAATAAGCCAACTAATATCAATTCTATAATTTTTTCAAGACTCAAATATGTTTTTCATTCATGTAAATTAATATTTTTTAATTTTTATTTTCTGTAAGTTTTTATTTTATTTTATTTTAATTTTAAGTATAGCTTATAGGCTCTCTTGTCCGCATACACATCAATAAAGTGGTGTTGTTGAACGTCAAGATTGCCGCATTGTTGAGAGCACCGACTAAATTATAAACTTGGACCTAAATCATCTGATTGTCAAGTGAACCCAAAAATCTTACAACGTGATTTTAATTTCCAGTAATTTGTTTTATTACATGGATCTAGATTAGATACGACATTTTTCATCTTCGGTGTATATACACGTACTTGTCAAAGGTCATCAGAAGATAAACAACTCATCGGAGTTAAGCTAGTGAAAATTGAAAAAATGGTTATTGTAAGTTAATATGTGATTGTCCATGTATTTATTTCTTAATTGTTTGGTTAACATAACTAGTACATGGTGTAGTGATTTTACGACTAATATGGAATTGTCCATTTTATCTTCTTACAGAAAGCGATACGTGTTTGAAATAAAATCTTTTGTCCTTTTTTCATCGTCCAATTCAAGACACGTTTAACATCAGATTTACGATTTTGTCATTAATTATTCTGTTCAGCGTTAGGGTCTACCTGATTTATTTTTTTGTTTTTATTTAAAATCCACTTTTAAGAAGTTTACATGCTCAATTCCATTTGTTTTCCAAGCTGGAACCAGAAAATCGGTTCAAGGCTTAGACTTCTCACTTTTCTAATCGTTGAGAAAATAACCACTTATGATTTATCCCCCGCCACGTCATTTGATTACATTATTATTAATTCGGTGATCTTTCTTTTTTTTTTTTGCTGAGTGAAATTTAATTGCGGTGATCTAAAATCACCCACTTTCATTTTCATGCAATTTCTACCATTTGTTTTGTCTTTTAAACTCACATTAATAGTTTATAATGCGCAACATGTTAGACAATCACCAAACATATGCATGTGCTGTGGGATTAGCGAGTGCAAGCACAGTAGCAACAAAGATTATTTACAGAGTTGCAATTACAGGTACCACAATGACATAACAATAATGTATCACTCTGCAATATTGTATTTCGCCGTACCGTTTCTACTTTGTACAAAAAGAATTACATAGATCAAACAAATGCACATCACTTGCCACAGTAAGAAGTAACGCTGCAAAGTAATCATTTTACCATATCCTTAGATATGAGGTATCGAAAAGTAAAGTTGTGTGGAATCCATTCTATGCACTTCCGGGATTTTGCAAGCCGACATTTCTTAACATTCTTTCTCAGGTATTCGGGTAGAGATTCTAGGATCATATCCATGACACCAATGGGGCACAAACCTGAGTCCTTGCTGAATGACTCAACAAGCTTTGGTAAGAGTATTTTTTGGTCCTTGCGTACGCCTAAGTTAGCTCGAATGTATTCGTCCTTTGCAACTTCTAGCTCTTGAAACACCCTCTTTGGTGTATATACACGTACCTGTCAAGGGTCATGTAAACAAATTAGTAGAGTTAAGCAAGTGAAAATTGAAAAATGATTATCGTACCTTAATCTGTTTGTCCATATATTTATTTCTTAATCCCCTGTGGACAACTTGTTTGATTAACATAACTAGTATATGGTGTTGTGTTTTACAACTAACATGAAATGGTCCATTTTATCTTCTTATAGAAAGCAAGGCATGTTTGAAATAAAATCTTTTGTCCTTTTTTTCACGCCTTTTCCACCCAAAAATAGTCTAATTAACGAGGGAAGTTATTGGCAATTAAGAAAGAGATCATTTTTCACTTGATTGTCAGATTTTAAATGGGGGATAACAAGAGGGGAGCATGAGGTGTGAAACCTGTGAGAACAGTTCACTTGTCAAAGTACATTCCATGTTAATTGTTAAACTCAGTTAAAAGTAATTTTCTTCCATGGATAGTAACACCTCCAAGGCAAGCATTACACATGGCACTGTCAAATGGTTGTGCAAGTGACACCTCCAAGTAACTCCTCCAAGGCATGGAAACAACTTTTGCAAGTGATTTAATTTCCATGCTATCCAAATGGTTGTGCTTGACTACTAGCCAATGTATAAGGAATTGCCCAAACAAATATAAATTATTCATATAATCAAGCTTTGCGAAAATGAGTAACGAAATTGCTCGCCAATGAGAATTGAGGGAATACCGCAGGATCAGAATGGTTTCCTGAACAGAGTGCAAAGTGTGAAAGAGGTTCAGCTTGCTCCAGTGCATAGGCTTGTCGTCTATCTCCAGCTTTGAATTTTGACCTTTGAGAAAATAACAAGCGCAGCCACTACAAGAGGAAGCAAGTTTAAAGAAGCAACCATGTAAATCACCAATGTCTAGAATGAAAAAAACAACAAATGCTTTGCATGAAAAAAGGTATATTTGAATGGCACTTCAAATGTATTTTTCTGTTTTTTTTAAGGGAAGTAATTGGGAACATAGGATTCACCTGTCCCGGGCGAGACATCCGGCACTTTAGTATTGTATTCTGTATTGTGTCTGCACTAATTGTATGACCCCCAACATTATATGCAGCCTGCATGAACCAAGCAAATATGGTTAAGAGTTTCATTCTTTAATTAATGACTTTATACTACTATTCTCTCAATGTTTACCTTCAATAGAAGAAAGACTCTTTTCACATTGTTTTGTGGAATCCCATAAGCCAAAAATGCCTATTAGAAACAAAAGAACAAATTATAACCCAACTAATCAAATGGGAATGGGAAAGTATTATACAGAAGCATATTCTTGATAGTAAAATAATAAATTACATGCATCACTAAAGCATTGTGTATGTTGATCCAAAAAGCTATCTTCTCCTCGTGTTTCAACCTGCCGGGGTCTACTTCTTCTAATCGACAAATAAGTGACCTAAAACAACATAAAAGGACAAGCTCATTAAAACTCCACATAGAACCAAAGAATTAATTCAACTCTACTATCTCAAACAAATATAAGTATATAGCAGCCTCACCTGAAATTCTGGAGCAGCTTCTCAGTATCAGCCGACTTCTGACTCTCTCTATAAAGCCATGATACTTCAACCATGGTGCTATATGGCCCACTAAACTCCTTAAGTCCTTCCACGTGGAAAGGATTATCTAAGCGCACTTCAAAAGAGGAATTATTCCTGAACCTTGGACTCCACATTTCACCTTGATCTCCAATGGAAAAGGCACTTGCCGAGGACAAGGATGAACTTGGAGATGAAAGTCCTGGTTGTGCCATAGGAGGGTCTGCAAGCTTGCAATATATAGCTGATATGCATTTGACCATATCCTCAGAAAGTTTATTAGGTGCCACTGGAACATGATCAGATATTCGTGTACCAAGATGTTCGGCGAGACTGATTATGTTTGATGAGGAGCTTTGAGCATACTGCATACAATCATGTACTCAGTCAAAATCCAATGAATGTCCATAGTATTTTATGATTGTTATGCAGCAACTCAATGCATAAGCTAATTTTAAGTTGAAAGAAACTTATTTCATTTTATATTCTTATTTTTTTTTCTCTTACAAGTGTTTATTGAAAAGTTTATCCAAATAAGACCTAGATAATTACCTCTAACATGGACAACGGCTGGGAATGACAGGCACGCAGAGATTTAGCTAAAGAATCTGCTGGAGGAGATTCTCTTGTAAATGCTGGACAATGGGATAAAGAGGAATGACAACGGTAAACTCCAGAATCTAAATGCTTTTCTTCTAGCAGATCTCTACTCTGTTCTTTCCTAAAAGTCTCAGGCTCATATCTGTCATACTCCTTTCTCAAAGTCTCAAGCTTATTATGCTCATTAGATTGTACTGTAGAACATTCTCTCTTGGTTAAGACCTCAGGCATAGAAAAATTGATGAATCGTGCGCTATGTGTTGTTAGAGGGAACTTTACACTTTCCTCCTTAGAAGTCGGAGATACAGAAGATAATTGTTGATCAAAAGCTTTACGGTACAAGGAGAGAAGGTGTTGCTCCAAATACACAACTTCCAACTCTAACACTGCAATTTCCCTAATTAATTCTGTGGCTGGCTGGAATACAAAAAGTAACAATTTTTTTTAAGACTAACAGAAATGTATAACAGTGTATAATCATGTATAGGCTGCACAAAAATCTTCTGATCCAAGACACATATATGACACTGTTTTTTCATATGCATATTTATTGGCCTGAAGTTTATTGAACTTGTTGCTACCTTGGGTATCATCATCTCATTTGAATTAACGAGAGATGAAGATCTGAATCCAAGTGCCTTTTCTAACGTGGATCTGACCTGAAATTGGTCTTGTAATCTTCTCTCAAGCTGTAGAATCTGTCACAGGGTAGTTTAACAATAAATAAATAGCTATTATGAACGAAATATACATAGTAATTTGGCAGAAGTATGATGAGTCACTATGCAAAGCAGAAGCATGATTAAAAGAATATGGTCCAAGTCACACTCGCGGGATGCATAAACTCAATAATAGATGTAATGTACCGAAAAAGAAAAAGAAAACAACCAAAAAGGACATGAATAAACGGGCCACAGTGCAATTAATATGATTGCAGCAAAATATATAGCAAAAGAATTATGATGGTTGATGAGCAGAAGTTCTGGTATTGTACCTCTTGCTTCGGAGTACTGTGGACTTCATTTGTAGGGCTTCGGTTTTTCCTAGCTTTATCACATTCCGCGAGGTATCCCATGTCCTGGAACCAAATCAAACCCAAACTTAGGCATAAAAGTTAATGAATTTTGTTGTGCGTGGGGGACTACAGGGAATAAAATCAAAATAGTCATCAATGTCCCAACAGTATGGATGTGATTAATGAAATCAAGCATACACTGTTGGCCAAAAACCAATTCTCTGTTTGTCCATTTTACATTAAACTTTTGGAAATATAGTTAGTTGCTATTAAATTTTGGGCCACCATTGACATCATTCATGATAAAGATTTGTCTGAAAAGTCAAAAGAAAAATGATGAAATTTCTTTTCAGCATCATACAAGCCTCTTCATGCCTAACTCCTAAGAATGTACTTTATCCACATGTAGTGTCTTCAATTTCTAAGCTTATTAAAAAGAAGAAGGAAGAAGTGATTTGAGTATACCACCTTAATTCGACCTGAGGCCTGAATGCGATTATCTGGTTTATCCTCCTCAATTCTTTTCTTATCAGGAAAACTGCCATGTAATACACAGTAAAGATAAGAAAAACAAGTCCTCTTGTATGGTTCCAAATCTGGATACTATAGATATACATGATTACGAATAACCAAAGAAGCCCTGTTTAAGCATGACCCTGTTGGATAAGTTTCTCCACAAACACTTACAGAAGAAAAAAAAGAAATAAGTTTCTCCCATAAACTAAAAATAGTTTTATACATAAGTTAAAAATCTGTTTTTTCTAGAGAAGCATAAGCATGAGAAAGAGATAGAAACCTCTTTGAACGTTTGTGCCTTGGAGTAAATTTCAGTCTCAGCATTCTATTTTCTCCTACGCCTTCAACCGCCATACCTGAAAGCCACCCAAATCAGAGTTGTTGACACAGTAAAGCAGATACAATTGACAATTCACAGAAACAACAACTGCAACTGTGGAAAAACCAAGCAACAATACCATGAACCATCCTACCTTGGAACTTCACAAGTCAGAACTCAGATGAAGCACACTTGAGAAATGATCCAAAAGCACTAGTCTAGACTCCAGAGTCCAAATACTTCACATCACATCACATGTCCCTTTGCATTTCAGCAGAGTAGAGCTTCCTTCCTGGAAGTTACCACAAAGTGATCATTGGCTGTTAAGTGTCTATGACATGAGCATGAATGTGGAGAAGATTAGTCTTCTCTATCAAGACACTCCTGCTAGTGCTAAGCCACTACTGGCCTTTGTAAAGGATGGCCTTTTTGCATTTGCATGAAAAGGAGTTGTTGGAGTGTGCTTTAACTCAAGAAGAAAGTCTTTATAGAATAACTTTGACACTGGTGAACGAGGGGAAAATGTCAAAGCATCAAAAAGTGGAGAAATCTCACTCTTAAAATCTCTTGAGATCCAAGGTGTGACCAACGAGAAGAAGAAAATAAATAGTGGCTGGAGTACTGTCAACTATGAAGTCCTGAGTGGAAATTATATATATGAATAGATATAAGATTGATTAGTAATTAGTTCGGGGTGAAGGGAGAAGAAAGGAAGAATAAGTCATTTGTTTAAATTATCCAATTATATTTTTAATAAAAATTAATAAATTAATATTTGCCTGTAAAAAAAAAAAGTGTGAACAGAAGCCTATTTATTTTCAACATTCTCTTCTCTTGTTAGAAAAAACAAGTGGGAGTTGGTGACCGTCCGTCCACCCTTTTGTCTCATTTTGCACCCTTCATTTAATTAAACCTTAGACATTAAGCCAGTTGATTTGATAGAACACAATGGAGACAAAAAAAATATAATGGGACTAATATTAGATAGTAGTTTATTTTTGGTTGAAAAGATAAATTATGATCTAAGTAAAATGGCTATTATTTATTTTTTAGGTGCATTGGAGCAATCTGTGTACAGTGTTAGGAAGCCTTAGTTAAATCTTCATACTTAGAGCGGTACTATTTTACTATAATTACTATATCATGTAAATTCCATGTGTATCACGAATCAAGCATTTTGTATAATAATTGTTTTTTCCTGCTTAAGTGCTTAATCATTGTCTTTTTCTTTTAATTTCATTTACGTACTTCTCTTGTTTTTAGGCCTACGGTCTTGGTTAAACTATACTCAAGTTTTACAGATTATAATCAATGATGAGAAAACAAGTGAGCGTAACAAAAATACTGGATTGCAAAAAAGAAAAGGCAAAGATTTACCTCAAAAGGGATGAAAGGTAAGGGATAAAAAACATTGGATGCTTGAAAGGAATAGAGGTTATACTGTGGGGTTTCTCTTTGTCTAAATGGCTTTTTGAGGGACGATGACTTGGGAGATACCCATATTGTCCTTCAGTATCAAAGAGACTAACGTTTGTCAACGAATCTACAAATGTAGTAAATATACTAATATACTAATGGGGCTTGACCTTTTTGGTTCCAAAACCAATACAAAAAATAAAAGTTTCTTGCTTATTGTAATCATACAGACCTATTGACAAAAAAAAGTTTATTTTTTAGCTGCACACTTGTTTAGACAGTTAGACGAAAGAAAAGGTAAAAAAAGAAAGGAAAAAAAAAAGGAGTTTATTGGTAGGAGACTCAAAAGAAGCTGAAGCTGGGAAAAGTTTAAAAAAAAATAACCATTGTTAAGAAATGTTCACATGCTATATTAATTATTATATCTAATGAAAATATTTTATATATTGACAATTGAGGAAAGGAGGGTAATTAACCGTGTTGATATTCAGTGCACAGAATTATCTTAACTTCTTTTATTTTTTGGCATAGAGGGTAGGTGGAAAGCAGAGAAAGCTACAGAAAAAGACTAGTAAACTTCTTTGATAGGCTAGTGAACAAACGTTTTGCTCAAACAACGTTATCTATTTTCCTGATGAAGGAGATCATGTCAAAACATATGGCATTACATGTAGGGAAAATGAATATTAACGTTTGAACTTTAATTTAATTTTTGCATATAATAAAAGTAAGTGACAAATTTGACATAAGCCTTCGGGAGCCATTCTCCCTATAGACTGAGTAACATCAAAACAAAATGCGGGGGTTCTTTTTTGGACGCATCATATATTATAAGCTTCACTGCAGAGTGGACATTTTCATTTCAGGTCCAAACAAATAAACAAATGAAACTTCTATTTTATCTTATTACGGAAATTGTATACATGTCAGAGGGACGATTTTCAATGCCAGAAAACACCAATATAACAAGAGAAATGTGTAGTGTAGTATATGGTTTTAGATCAAGTGATGGGTAAAATTTCAAATTAATCTGACAGACATGCTTCCTTGATCCATGTAATCATCGAAAAACATATATAGCAGCCTCTTTAATTGAGGAATAGGATTACAAAAGTACAAATTATGCCATCCCTATAATAAGGATCTAAGTTCACATATTTCTATATCACCGAGATTCTCCTTAGAAAAACCAGTTTATAAACACAAGATAAGGTTAGGTGAACATGCTTAAATGATAAAATTGTTGTTTTTACATAAACATCTTCAAATGATTTGGCTGTATTTTATGCATAGACGGTCAAACACTTATTTTAACACAAGAGGACGGTTATTTTTAGCTGAACCGGTAAAAGAAGACAAATTAGAAGTTTTTCCTAAGCAAGTTAATTCAAAAACAGCTCTGAGGGCTTCTAAGCTAGTGTGTAGAATGGTACTTGTTATTTGTGATCTTTTGTCTTTGTTGCCAGCTATATTATATTAGCTAGTGTTTGTTTGTTTTCTTATGAGAACCAAAATAATTTTGAACACACATAATTTAAAATAGAATTAAAGTTGGTCTTCATATGAACTTGCTACAGAAGCACATAGCGTACGTACCATGCCTGGCCCTAGCTAGTGGAACGATGGCATATTCATTATGTTAGTGATAATTTTGTATTTAGTCTTTAGTTTTTGACAAGGCTTTTCACTTGGCAAGTGATGGCACTCCATGATTGAACTTGGTATAGGAGAAAGGAAATTATAGATAAAATGAAAGTGACTTCTCCAACAAAGTTTACATATAATGAGACCACTAAGTGACCAAAACAAATCACAGGTGCTGTTTCCAAAATGTGAGTCATAAATTTGGCTAATGCAGCATCATGTATCTTCTAGGAGAGGGGTTTCTGATCTGATAAGCATGCTTCAAGTTAAAACATGTGGGAAAAGGGTGAAAGAGACAGTGAATAACTGTTTGTGTATTGCCTAGAGGGAAAGTGAAAAAGAGGCTAATATGGACACATACTGGTTTTGGTTTTGGGCTTGGGGAGGCCTAGTAGACTAGAATGTAGAATCCCATTTGTGGGTCAGAACAAGTGAACTTTCCAAATAGGTTTGGACGAACTAGTCAATTCCAATCATATACATCCATCAAAAGGCATATTCTCTCTCTCTCCCTCTCCCTCCCTCCCTCCCTAACTCGCTAGAAAACAAAAAAAATAATCAATATTTTGTAATAATTCTTTGAATCCAGATAACAAGTGGTTTAAGATGATGTTTAGAGACCTAATAAATAGAGTATTTTATTAAAAAAGCATAAGTACATTAATAATATTAGATATATTTTTCTATAATCTTTTCGCTTTTAATTCCTTTTATTAATGTTCTCATGGTGTTCCTTAGCATTCTCCCTAATATCTACAGCAAGTATCAAGGCATGTTGATCACTCTAAAACCAATTATTTCCTTACAGTACAGCTTATTTAACTTTATCAAATTAAAGTTTTTATTTTTAGATCACAAGTATTTTTTGCAAAAAATAATTTTATTTGCGTTAATATTTAACGTAATTAAATTTTAAATTTAAGATCACTAATTAAAATAAAAGAATTATATGTGCATCGGTTTATCCATGGACTTAATAGTATTAAAACTTATACTTTAGAATGGATATTAAACTTAAATTGTACTTTTGCTGAATGCCAACTCGTTCCTCTGCATGAACAAACTGCTCCAACATGGAGTTGGTATAGGCAAATGAATTTGCAGGCATGAGATCACATGTGAAGCAAGAAAAATTGGCAGAAAGGCCTTTTGCATATGGAGATTTTTGATAGAAGGGACTGACATCCTCCACAGGCTTTATCTTTAGTCTAATCCTATTGAAGAATTGAAGATCGATGGCGCATAACATCATCCAGGAACCACCTCATTGTCTTCACGTCCTTTTTCCTTTTCCTCTTTGCTTTTCTTAATTTCCATAACACTTCACTCCAAATTTTCCGGGTGCTTTGCCTACCCACATAACTTTAGTTCTTACATTGACACCATGCATTCATGCACATTCCCTATAAGCTATGATAATAATGTATTTATTTATCCGTGCAGTGAAGTTTTTAACTTCTACAGCTACCATCCTTCACATCAAAATATTAACTAGACTCATATATACAACTAAAAAAAAGTGATTTTGTATGTTGGAATTAAATATAAGTAAATATAATTTATTTTATTTTATTTTATTTTATTTAATGTTATCATTTATAAAATATTCTTAATTTAATTTTTTACTTTACATTAATAAAATTAAATAATGTCAACTAACTTTCTTAATTAGTTTAAATTTAATTATTTTTACTTATATATGAGTCTAAAGTGATTAGTCTATTACTAAAACTTAGAAATACATGATTTTTGAAGTTTTTACCCCAATCAATCACAGTGAAAAATAATAATTCATCTAATACAAAATATAAGAAATTTTGAACTAATTTTACTTTTTTTAACGCTAATATATCTTAAATATCCTTCATTTGATTGATGTTTTAGTTCCCATGACTCATTTTTATTCCTTGTACAAAGTTTTAATGAAGGATATGTTAAAAAATTAATTTTTAATTAAAATTTGTGCAATTAAATATGGTTAATTAACTTTTTTTAGTTAGTGTAAATCATTATTTTTCCATATATTTGAGACTAAGGGAGTGTTTGTTAAGTTAACGGCTTAAGATAGGGGAAACAACATTCATTCAACCAACTTTTTAAAAAAAAATTTAAACAAAAATGCTATCTAGAAAAGTAAAAATCATGTCTAAGAATATTATTCTCATTAATATTTTTTTTATTTGTATAAATTGAACTCAAATATAAGTTTATACACACACTATTCAATCAATTAAATTAGAGTCCTTAGTTTAGTTTCCATTTATATGTTTGGTTAACATTTAGTAATCAGGAAAAAATAACTAAAAATGAAATAAAAATAATAGAATGAAATAGAGGCATGTAATTATTGTAGAAAGTATCTTGTATTCTCATCAAAATGTAAAATATTCACCTTACACTAGTAACACTACTACTGAAAAATAAGAAGTACAACAAATATGAATATTTGATCATTTTTACTTGTCTTTTCAAAACTTGTACCAAATAAGATATGTGATATTCCTAAGTTTCCTTTATTCTTATAAGTAAAATCGTTCCATAATCCTTGGTTTCGAATGATAATAAAAATGACAAACATTAAACATCTTATAATAAATTTTTATATGCAATTGAGAAAATATAATATAGTAAAGTTGTAATAGTAAATTTCTTCTGTGTACTCAAATATTTACTTAATTTGTTCTTTCCACGATCAAATAAGTCTTAACCAAATTATCGGAATACGTTTTTCACAGGGTTTTTTTTCTCCATAAATATGCTTGGAAGGTTTGTTTTGCAATATTTGTTGAAAACAAATAGAGAGAAATAAAATTAACATTGACGTATGAAAGTGTAGTTTAATCATTCCAAGCAAATTTGTATTATGGATTTTCCAATTGTCTTAATATTCGAATGGTGTCACGCAATGTGTGGAGGTTTGTGGGTTGCATGGCAGTGGTTGAGTGAGGACACAATGGTGGGTATGGTGCGGTGTGAAGGTGGCATTAGGTGGTTACAAAGATGATGTTTGGGTGCGGTGATCATGGAGGTTTGGAGGAGAATGATAAGAAGGAAATATTAAGAATTTTGGATTATACAAAAAACAAAATGGAATGCCTTAAGTAATTTGTTTGAAGGAGATTCCTTTTGGGCTTAATTGTGTCCAGCTCAGTTGCACGCAGGAAGAGCAGGCTGACCAAACATACTAGGACCCGTGAAGGCCATTGCTTCCTGTAACTCATTTTTTACTTCCAACACCTCTATGATTTTTAATATTGCCAAATTACTTTTTTTTAATCCATGAAAATCAAAGATAGTATGGAGGTTTATAATAATTGAGGATTATTACCTTTTCTTTATTATAACTTCTTCTCTGCTCAAGTCTTGCGACTTCTTCCTCCGTCACTCTATATTATATGCAGTAAATAAAATAAAATCAACTATATTATATTTATAAAAAAATTTAAAAATTAAAATATGATTAGAGGAAATTAATTATTAACGTACAAAAAAATTAAGTAATTTTAAAATTACATCATATGTTTTTTAATTAATTTTTTATTTCTAAAAACAGTAATTAAAAATAATGATTTCTTAATTAAAGGGATTTTTTTTAAATTCCTTATAATTTATTTAAAAGAAAAATTAAAAATAGAATTAAGGAGTAAAATATTATTATATATTTTATCAATTTCTATATATTAGTATTAAAATACATTTAAATTTTTGTTTTTTAAGATGCTCTTTATAAGCTAATTTTTAAAATATTAATTAAATAACAATATTGTGTCACATTATACAAGAACAATTTATTTATTTATACATTTCTATAAATATTAAATAACATATTAATATATTTTAAAGTCTAATTTATTTATATATATATATATATATTAATAATATATGCTGAATGATATAAAAAGATTTGAGTAATACTTACTCCTCTTAAATAAGATATCAATCAAATGACTAGTTAAATTTATCCATATGATTAAAAAAATATATGCAAAATGATGCACAACTTTACAAGTCCACACGTAATCTAAAACTTTTTTATTTTTTTTGAATGCTAATCTAAATATACTGGCCCACGGTCCATGCCACAACTAATCCAAATCTAGTGGCCACAATACGACATCGTTTGGTTTGCGATGGCCATCGTTACAAACAAAGTCAAAGTGCATTGTTTTGGTGTGACCTTTCTCTTTAACCGAAAATTCAGCAAATTACCGCTCGCATCTCGATGCCCTCGATGCCCCAGCTTGCCCTTCCCTTCTCCGTCCAGATCTATTTTTTTTTTCTTTTTTTCATTTCTTTTCCTTATTTTGTTATTTGCTCAATTTATTATTTCCTAAATTCGCACATAAATAATCAAATCTAAAAACGGAAAATATCCATAGATCTTAGAAAAATAAAATTAGCGTGAAGAGTCGTGTCTCGTGACCATAGAGTATAGAGTCGTAGACACTTATCAGTTGTTATGTCTAATATAGAAAAACGCAGTTCCAGAAGGTGAAGGTCTTAAACTCACAACCCCAGCCCTTATTCATAGGACCCATCTTTGTAAGCTCTCAGTTGCTTTCTTCTACTTATATCCAATCATTCCTTATAACCTCCTCTATTCTGCCCTTTGATTTAATTTTAGCCCAAACCCAACCCTTTCCCTTATTTTTTTAAATTTAATTTAATATCCTTTTTGCTTGTTATTTAATTTGGGCACGGGACCTGACCCCATCATCCCCTCTTTCTTCCAATGTCTAAAACCTAGAGCCGCACTTGGTATAAATATATAATTATCAATATCAATATCATCTATCTAGCGATCACTAAGCAATAGCCCCAGTAAGTGTGTGCGAGGCATCGATTAGGGAAAAAGAAGGCACAACATTTTTCACATAAAAAAACCAAAAAACCAATTTCACCCACCCACCCACCTCCACCCCTCTAATAGACCCAGCAAAATACTCACCTTCGTGCGTAAACTTCCCCCACTCCTATTATTAAGGTACATTACCACTGCCACCCCTTTCCTAGTTCTCTTTTATTTTCTGAATTTTGCCTTAGCCAATGTCTATTCTATTTTATGTCACATTTTTTGCAGTCAAATTAGTTGTGCTCTCTGACCTAGCTCATCCCTTATATGTATATATATTTTTGTACCTTATGTATAATATAGCAAAAATAAATAAATAAAATCGCTATAGGTAACAGAAAAAAGACTTACTAGTAATGGCAGGAGGGGAGATCTTACCCCCTTTCCTTCAACGTTTTAAGGAGCACCTCTATTAAGTGTCAAGGTTATAACTGATTGATGTCCGTTATTTTTTTTTTTTTACTTCTATGATTCTGCACATCTTTTTCATTCTCGAGACATGCAGTTACATGTTCATCATATTATAGACTTTGGATTTGGTTAGGGTTTATTAATATCATCGTGTTACTACCATACCCACAATAATAATGCAGGGATTTAGGCTAATTTTACTATTGGGTCTTCGTCATTAAGGGTTTTGGTGGTGAATGTGATTTCATAAAGATCTAGAACCTTAATCGGGATGTGCCTGTGCTGTTTTGTGCTTGTGAAATTTGACAACTTCAAAGATTTTTTTGAACATTTTTATGCTGCTGTGGATTTACACTGCTGGGGACTGAGATCATTTGATTTCTACCCTAACTGGTTGAATAAATTTAAAAAAAAAAAAATTTTTGGGGGTGGGGCTTTAAGAGTTGGAGTTGGAAGGATGAACTAACGTTGTCAGATACAAATGATGCAATTGGCAATTGCTAGCTCTCTGTTTTGATTCTCGCAACTGCCATCGCAAAATCACCATCTTTACTGTTTCTCTCTGCTTGGATTTGTTTTTGGGAATCTTTTTTTGACATGAATTTTACGATGAAGATATTCAATTTTGGGCTTTAATTATTTCGTGAAGTCTTGATATAAAAATATTAATTTCTCTAATGCTAATATAGCATGAATCTACCTGAACTCAGCGTACTTACTTGGATTCATGTCATTTATGGCAGTGCGTGTATTAATTCAAATTTCCATAAAAAGGAATTCGTTATGGAGTTACGCATGAACTATTATTTGTCTTTTCAAAATTCATAAAAAATGCTGATTTTTTTTTAAACGATGCTTAACTTATTAAAGCCTCTTATTCATTAAACGGTTTCTGTCATTGGGGCATTAATAAAGAAACTATGGATTCTTCTGGTAGTTCACACTGAACTGATTGAAGCAGGGGTTAGATAAGCCAATTCAGAAAGTTAAGTGCCAACCCCCCGACCCGCACCCCCCAAGGGTCGGGGAGGATGGTGGAACATATTATATTATTTATGAAAAAGTTTATGCTGTTGATTCTCATTATAATTCTTTGCATTCACATTTTTATATGATGATAGTACTTTTTTTTTAGAAGTATCTTGGATATGGTTCTGTTTAACTAATTTGAACTTGTTCATTTTTGTTTTATAACTCATTAATGCCATTGCCTTATGCAGTCATAAAAAGAATCCATAAACAAGAATTGTAATTGATGAACAAATAATCTTTTATTGTACTTACTACTAGTTACATGAAACTCCGTCAAGAAATTTAAACAATCTAGAATGAAATGGAATTGAATTAAATCCTGGACTAAATGTGATGCATTTATTAAGCTCACTTTTAAAGCGTTTGTGCTGCATATTTTAACATCAATGATTTTTTTAAAAAAAATAATTATTAACAATTATAAAATATTATGACTATGAGGTTTCTTTCTCGACTTTAACTCTTTTTTCGTTAACAGTGTTATTCATGGCAGAATATTTATTTAGTCATAAGTTCAAATAATCTTGCTACTCCACCCTAGAATTAGGGATAGTGATGAATACACATACATGCGCACACTTGTCCATTGGACATTCAATTCCTTGATGCACTATTAGTACTACCAAAATTTGATTCTCCTTCAAAACTAAGAAATTTTATCAAGTTCTCCATGGCCCCTGATTTTAGTATGAGGTAGCAAGGTTATCCGAACTCTGATAAAAAAAAGGCAAGGTATTTTTATTTGTGTTCCTGAATAGACATCAGCAACAACAAGTAACCTGCAGAAACACTTGTCAACAGATTAAACTAATAATTGCAAACCTAATATAGTTTTAAATTTGCATTATTGGCAAGGTCTTCATGGTCCCTGATTCTAGTATGGACTGCTATGGAGAAGCAAGGTTATAACCTCTAGAAATATCTGTCAATAGGTGAAACTAATAATTAGTGATTTAATATAATTCTTGTTGAATTTAGAGGAATTGGGTGCTACTTCCTAAAATTCAATTCCTATGAAAACTAAATGCATCTAAATGTGATGTATGAACTCATTTAGTGTGTGATATGAACTGCACCTTATCCTACAACTATACTTGCATTCTTGACAAGGTAATCATGGCTGTCTCCCTGGTTCTACTATGAAGTAGCAAGGTTATTTGAACTTCGATTGAAAAATAAGGCATTTTGATTTATGTGCTCCAGAATAAACAAAAAAAATTAACATCCATACATTCGAGTCAGCAATCAACCTTTTCCTAGAAATGGTTATAATGACAAAGATTCATTGCTTCCATGCTACCAATTCATTAAGTCCATAATTTAATAAGGGAACTTGAATATGTTAATTCTTGTTTCTGTTTCCATCATGTTTACATTCCAATTCCATCATATGTATTCCGAAAGCACCGAAATCCTGAAATGGAATTTAAGCTCCGATGGTTTTTTTCTACTTTCTTTTTCCTGGAATTTTGGACTAATCTATATGAGTTTTAGTTTGGTTTTCTTCATGTCAAAGGACTTATACGGTGTTTTTACAAATTCTACAACATATTGTCTGAATATGTAATTTTTCTGTAATATCAAGGTTTGAGGGTGAGCCTTGGTGCAACTAAGGTTACTGTCTTGTCAGAACTAGATTCTAGTAGTAGAAACATTCTCTGTTTTTTGTGGGGTAAGGTTATGTACATCTAAGCTTCCTAGATCCCAAAAATTTATGAGTTTTGTGAACTGAGTTATCTTGTTTTTTAAAATAAATCTGACATGCTTGTACCATGAAGTTTCAATAGTCCTCTTTTTTTTTTTTCTTTTCTGAACTTAAAACTTTGTTGTCTGACTTTTCATGTAATGACATTTTCTTTAACAGGGTGGTGAGATACAGCGTCATCAGTCATAGCATGCATATCATATACCAAACTCTATTTTAGATTAGTCTCATGGAAGTGCTGCCTTGTTCTGGTGTTCAATATGCTGGGGAATCTGATTGCCCTCAGCAGAGTTCAGGAACAGCATTTGTATACCAGGAACAACCTAATTGCCCCGAAAATGGTGAACATGTCAACTTTGTAGCTGCTCAACTGAATGAATCATCACATAAGATGCAAGGGCCTCAGATAGAAAGACATTTGTCGACTAATTCAGATTGCCAATGCATTGGAACTTCATGTTGTGATTGTCAAGTGGATGACCAACATGAATATTGTGGTTTTCATGATTTTGAAGAAGACATGATTAATGAACCTTGCTTGACATCTGAGAACTTTATCTCTGTTGTGGATACAATTGAAATTGAATCACCAAACAACAGTAGGGAAGGAGACTTGTCATGTTCCGAACCCAAGTGGCTAGAGGGAGATGAATCTGTGGCATTGTGGGTCAAGGTAACCATAATTCTTTTAATGATGAATGTTTGCTATTCTCCCTACATTGGGATTTTTGGTTGCTCATGACTCTACCCTAGCTTCTTTAATGTTGTCTATGTATTAAACTCTGAATTCACTACTCTAACTGATCTGGAATGTGTGATCATGAGAAATTATTCATTAATATCTAGGATTACATTTTTCTTTATGCCGGAAACCTCTTCAGACATATTTCATTTAGAAACTTAGAAGGTTTCACTCTGTTAAAAAATGTAAAATCAAAATGAAAGCTTTTCTAATTTTCTATTCTTTGTGACTTCTCTGTCTTTTTTAGTGGAGAGGGAAGTGGCAGGCTGGTATCCGGTGTGCAAGGGCTGACTGGCCATTATCAACTTTGAAAGCAAAACCAACTCATGACAGAAAGAAATATTTTGTTATATTTTTTCCACACACAAGAATTTATTCTTGGGCAAACATGCTGCTTGTTAGATCAATTAATGAGTATCCCCATCCTATTGCATATAAGACTCATCAGGTGGGATTGAAAATGGTAAAAGACTTAACTGTTGCACGGCGCTTTATAATGCAAAAGCTAGTTGTTGGTTTGCTGAACATGGTCGATCAGTTTCATTTTAATGTATGTGGTGACTCTATTTCCTTTTCTCCACTGCTTTTCTTGCAGTTTCTCTCTCTCTCTCTCCACACACACACACACACATATTTACTTTTAACTAGAGACTTTTTCAATACATACAGGCTTTGACAGAAACTGCACGTGATGTGAAGGTCTGGAAGGAATTTGCCATGGAGGCTTCTCGTTGTAAGGGTTATTCCAATTTTGGAAGAATCCTTCTAAAGCTGCATAAAGTAAATTCCAATTCCTGATGATAGTTTATGGAGTAGGGAGTATCTTTTTGGTCTTTAACTTGGTGACTTCTCAATACTTGTTTTATTAATTTATGCAGTTGCTGAATATAGTTGTCTGTGTAGATTTTTCTGACCCTTGGCATTGTTTTGCTAAAACTGTAAGGAATTATAATTTTGCTAGGAAACTTAAATTGCTAAAATTTGTTTTGTCATAATGTTTGAACCCCTTGTAGCTATCTTTCTCTGTTGGGTTCATACACCAAGTGTCAGAAATATCCAAAAAATTGTCCAAGATTTCAACTAACATAATCAAATAATGAAATGTTTGTGATTGATTTGCAATAAGTTTGTCCATTATTATATATTTTAGATTCAATTAAAAGTGAAAAACTACTTGATGATATTGTAGTTTTGGAACTTTATGTACAAATAATTAATTGTGAACTGAAAACATTAATTGATACAGTTCCAATTCATTGAAAGTTGCTTTACTGGTTAAGATTTGGAGATATGTTGGAAATTGTAAGAATGAAAACTAAGCATTAATCATCCTCTTAATAGCAAAGATTGTTTCTGCAAGCTTCTGATTATTTTTCTCAAATAGTATTGTTTCTTGATTTGGTATGTTAGAGGATATCAGACCACTTTCCTCCTCTCCTTTGTATGATGTGCTTCGTCGGTCTAAGAGGCTAAGAGCACTTTTATTATCATGTCATACAACTAGTCATGACTTAATTTCTACTTTGCTTGGTATATTATATTTTTCATTATACCATTGTCAAATAAGGAGTATTTTAGTTTTTTGCCTCTGTTCTTATATTAGATATGCTTGGCCTTTTCTTACTATATTAACACTAAAGCCCATTATCCATTCTTATGGATAGATAGATTGTTTCCATGAATTTTTGTTTATGACTTTCTCCATGTGACTGAAGTAGTTCAACATTTTTTCTCCTTGCAGAGCATACTGCAGCACCATATAAATGCTGACTGGTTACAGCATTCTTATCTCTCTTGGGCTGAAAGATGTCAGAGTTCAAATAGCGCTGAATCAGTGGAGCTGCTGAAGGAGGTACCTTGTGATTTTGACTACCAATTCATTACAGCATTCTTATCCCTCTTGGTCTATAGTTTTCTCTTTGTGATTGGGATGCTGAAGGAGGTACCTTGTGATTTTGACTACCAATTCATTACAGCATTCTTATCCCTCTTGGTCTATAGTTTTCTTTTTGTGGTTGGGAATCTAGTTACATTCAGATCTATGGCTTCCTAATTCTTGCACTACAGCTTGTATTAGGACACCATAGCTCTACACATAGTCAATCAAGGATGTAAATACACCAGTACCACTTGTACTGATTTTACTATTATAATATACATTACTATTTTGCTGATAAAAAAAATAGAATAATGAAATGCTTAAAATTTCTGAGTGGGCAGAGTAGCTAAAGGACATTTCAGATTTTTTTTGCTTGTGTTATCTTGCTCCCTTTGTTTCATTAAGTGCTTTTGATGAAACGACATTCAAGCCCAGCTGCTTACCCAGTCCATAACCCATATTATCAATGGAGTTAACAGAAATAGATCTACAAATTTGGCATTAAAAGGTTTTGATCATTATTTATTTCTGTTGACATTTTGAATTTAGTAGTATTTTGACCTCCCCTAGCTGCCGCTATAAGCCAAAATGACTTTAGTGGATTTTGGATCTTTTCCTACTTCAACTAATAGGGTATGGTTATGTGTGTGTGTGTGAGAGAGAGAGAGAGATAGGCCTCAAATAAGGACCAACCGTGATTGGTTGTATGTCCTACTAATTAGCATAATGATCATATCCTATTATTCCTCTATAGGAGAGGATCCAAATCCAAATTCTTTCGTTCTGCTTCATTTCTACTGAAAATAAAAAGTTTCTCATTACTGTAGAATGTGCCTAGGTCATTGTCCTCTGCTTCTTTTGTATACATTTCACTAAATTATCTGAGCTCTAACTTATAAGTTATAACAAATAAAGAAAAGAAAATTGAAGTCTTCAACCTAACGAACCCAATAGACTGATGCCCTATAAAAAAATAATGTAATTAAATCATAAGACAAATACAATTTTCACAATGGTTTGTCTCCTAGGTTTCAACAAATCTCCATAAAATATACTTGCTCTGTTTCAAAATATTCGTCATTTCCCAGAATAAATTGTTTGATTTTATCTTTTGATATAGAAAGCCAAACTAATTATTTTTTTTCCAACTATATCCTACTCTATTGTTATCTCCACTAAATGGAGACGTTAATGAAGTGATAATGTTATGTTGAGTATTTCAATAGAGGTTAATTTTGTCAGATACAGTTATATTTTACTCCAATTGAGATTATTTAATAACTTTCTCAGTATGTCTGCAATGACCTTGAATGGCATATATTTTGAAATAGAGGTAGTATCATGTTAGCAAAAATATTTAAAGAAGGCATGAGATTTAAAGGGAGTGAAGTAGCAGTTTGTTTCATTCATTACCAAACCAAACCAAACAATTAGCAATAGAACTTGGTGTATTGCATGGAGTGACTTGTAATTTAGTGATATTTGGTACGGTACTACCCCAAAATTTTTTAAAATGAAAATATCCATACTGCTCTCCAAGGTCCATGTGGTTTTGCTTTTTTCCTCTCCTATCTTTCCCCTGCCTTATCACTAGCAGTACCTGTCCTTTGGATTCCTCTTTGATAAAAAAATTATGTAGTCTTGATGGTTTGTCTGGTTAGATTCAGTGAAAAATAAATTCTGTATACTCAGTTTCCTTGTTAGATTGACTGAGACTATCCCCTGCCATCTGGGGATTTCAGTTTGAATTCCTTCTTGAAATACTGTACTTAGCAGATATAGCCTCATTTATTTTTAGTGCTTTGTAATAATAGATGACATGCTAATGTGGTGCTTCTTTCAAGGTGCTTAGATTGAAATCACATGTCAAATTTTGAATACATGCAATGCAACAATGAATGCACATGCCCTGTTTCAAACAATGATCACTATCTTTTGGCTCAATATGTTTGGTTGATTTTATTCCTTTTCTTTTTCAGGAATTGTTTGATTCTATTTTGTGGAATGGGGTCAATACTCTCTGGGATGCAGTTGCACCAATGCAATCAACATTAGGTTCTGAATGGAAAACCTGGAAGCAGGATGTGATGAAATGGTTTTCTGCACCACCTTCCTTATCGAGCAGCAAAGACACCCAGCAACAGAGTTCTGATGATTTGTACCAAGCAAACCTTCAGGTTTGTAGAAAAAGGCCCAAACTTGAAGTTCGTCGTGCAGATACACATGCTTCACAAGTGGAAATCAAGGACCAAACTATTGCTCTTGAAGCTGACCCTGGCTTCTTTAAGAATCAGGACACGTTGAGCACAATAGCAGCTCAGTCTTGCAAACAGGAAGGTGTTAGGGAGGTGTCTATGACAACTTCACCTAGTAATTTGGCAAATAAATGGAATGAAATTGTAGTTGAGGCTACCGCTTCGGATTTCTTACATATCAAAGAAATGGAATCAACACCTACAAATGAAATGAGTGTTGCAAAATCTGTAGAACCTGGTAGTAAGAATCGACAATGTATAGCTTATATTGAAGCAAAGGGAAGACAGTGTGTGAGATGGGCAAATGATGGTGATGTATACTGTTGTGTACATTTGTCCTCTCGATTTTTGGGCAGCTCAACAAAATCCGAAAAGCCTGTTCCAGTTGATACTCCAATGTGTGAAGGTACAACTGTTCTGGGTACTAGATGTAAGCATCGTGCCCTACCTGACTCTTTATTCTGTAAGAAACACAGGCCACATGCTGAAACAGTGCAGACCTCAAATTTACCCCAGAATACACTAAAGAGGAAGCATGAAGAAAATTATACTGGTTCAAAGGACATGTATGCATTGGTAAATGTTGAGAGTCCACTGCAAGTGGATCCAGTGTCATCCATTGGTGGTGATTCTGTACATGTAGAAAGCAACTTTAATGAGAAGCCCAAGCATTCTGAAAATGATCATAATGCAGTGGTGTCAATGCACTGTATAGGTTCTCCTCCCTATGATTACAAGAATCCTTGTAGGGAAGGTCCTAAAAGGTATTGCTTGTACTGTGAAAGACACCTTCCAAGCTGGCTTAAGCGTGCTAGAAATGGGAAGAGTAGAATAGTATCAAAAGAAGTGTTCACAGAACTTTTGGGGGAATGTAGCTCGTGGGAGCAAAAGGTACATCTTCATAAAGCATGTGAACTTTTTTACAGGCTGTTCAAAAGCATTTTATCATTAAGAAATCCTGTTCCTAAGGATGTCCAATTCCAGTGGGCTTTGACTGAAGCCTCTAAAGATTCCAATGTAGGAGAGTTTTTTACAAAGTTAGTTCATAGTGAAAAGGCGAGAATCAAGTCAATATGGGGATTCAATGATGACATGGATATATCCTCTATCATGGAAGAACCACCTCTCTTGCCATCCACTATTAATGATAACTATGATGAGGAAAATGCCATCAAGTGTAAGATATGCTCTGCAGAATTTCCTGATGACCAAGCACTTGGTAACCATTGGATGGACAGTCATAAAAAGGAAGCACAGTGGCTGTTTAGAGGCTATGCATGTGCCATTTGTCTGGATTCATTTACTAACAAAAAACTATTGGAAACTCATGTTCAGGAGAGGCATCATGTGCAATTTGTTGAACAATGCATGCTTCTCCAATGCATTCCTTGTGGGAGTCATTTTGGAAATACTGAACAATTATGGCAGCATGTTTTACTAGTTCACCCTGTTGATTTTAAACCATCAACAGCTCCTAAGCAGCAAAATTTTTCTACTGGCGAAGATTCTCCTGTAAAACATGATCAGGGAAATTTAGCCCCCTTGGAGAATAATTCCGAGAATACGGGTGGTTTACGGAAATTTGTTTGCAGGTTTTGTGGATTGAAATTTGATTTACTACCTGACCTAGGTCGACATCACCAAGCTGCTCATATGGGGCCGAATCTGGCTAGCAGTCGCCCTGCAAAGAGGGGAGTTCGCTATTATGCATATAGATTAAAATCTGGCAGACTTAGCCGCCCTAAATTTAAAAAAACTTTGGCAGCAGCATCATACAGGCTCAGAAATAAGGCTAATGCTAATTTAAAGCGAGGCATTCAGGCATCAAACTCACTTGGCATGGGAGGAATAACCATACAACCTCATGTTACTGAAAGTGAAACAACAAATATTGGTAGATTGGCAGAACATCAATGCTCAGCTGTTTCAAAGATTTTGTTTTCAGAGATTCAGAAAATGAAACCTCGGCCTAACAATCTTGATATTTTATCAATTGCTCAGTCTGCTTGCTGCAAAGTTAGTCTTGCAGCCTCACTAGAGGAGAAATATGGAATCTTGCCTGAAAAGCTCTATTTGAAGGCAGCAAAACTTTGCAGTGAGAATAGTATTTTGGTAAATTGGCATCAGGAGGGGTTTATTTGTCCTAGAGCTTGTAATGTATCAAAGGATCAAGCTTTGCTCTCTCCTTTAGCTTCTCTTCCTAATAGTTCTGTAAGGCCCAAATCTGTGAATTTATCTGATCCTGCAAGTGATGAGTGGGAGGTGGATGAATTTCACTGCATCATCAATTCGCATACTTTAAAAATAGGTTCACTGCCAAAAGCTGTTATCTTGTACGATGACATTAGCTTTGGGAAGGAATCAGTTCCAGTGAGTTGTGTGGTAGATCAAGAACTTATGCATTCTCTTCATATGAATGGGTGTAACAGACAAAATATAAGCCCTTCTATGCCTTGGGAGACCTTTACCTATGTTACAAAGCCAATGCTTGATCAATCCCTTAGTCTTGACTCAGAGGTAGTTCACTGTGACTTAATTTGTTCTGTGATCATTCTACCAAGTTCTTGTAAAAGCTATATAGAGTCTAGACTGTTAAGTACTCAGGCACACACAATTGTTACTTTTCTAAATAATATCTTTTTCTTTTTTGAAATTGAAGGTATAAATATTTCTGTAAAATACACCCTTACTTTTAATTGATTTTTTAATATTCTGTAGCCTATATGTTTATTGACAGAGCCTGCAACTGGGATGTGCCTGCTTATGCAGTACTTGCTGTCCGGAAACTTGTGATCATGTATACCTTTTTGGCAATGACTATGATGATGCAAAAGACATATTTGGGAAACCAATGCGTGGCAGGTTCCCATATGATGAGAATGGCCGAATAATCTTAGAGGTAAATTAATTTTTATCAATCAAACTGTTCTATACAAAATCTGAGCTAAGAATTAGTTTTGGATTTGTTAGGCTTTACTTGGTGATGGTATATCTAGTACTAAAATATTGAATACTTATATCTCTTTCTGCTTACTTTCACTTGTATGCTTCTGTTTTCTTTGTTCCTTATTTTTATCATTGCAATTTTCAAAATATTTTGGTTAGTGTTATAGCTACTTTGAATGTGTTGACGTAGCTCTGTTGGCAATACCATGATGTAGGATCTTGTCGTGATTTTGGAGAATTACTTATATAGGATATTTTTAAACATCGTTATTACATGATGTTGCCTTTGAGTTCCCTTTATAAATCAGTGTCATATACAGAAGATTTCTGCCTTTATTCATTCAGATTTCTTTTATTTATTTACAAATTTTAATTTTGTTCCACTCCGGGAATTGTCCTAAAAAACTGCAGGAAGGTTATCTTGTCTATGAGTGTAATCATATGTGCAGATGCAATAAATCCTGTCCAAACAGAGTATTGCAGAATGGAGTACGAGTCAAATTGGAAGTCTTTAAAACAGAGAAAAAGGTTACTCTTTTTTTTTATTAACTTGATTGGTTCTCAAATCACAAGGCTTACTACATTGACTTTTATGATGTGATTTATAGGGATGGGCAGTAAGGGCTGGTGAAGCTATTCTACGTGGCACATTTGTGTGTGAATACATTGGAGAAGTTTTAGATGTGCAGGAGGCACGTGATAGGCGCAAGAGGTTTACATTTCTTCTGGATGTAATTTCTTTTAAATTAGCTAATTTCCCCCCTTTATACTGACTTGGTCTATATCAATACCAGATATGGCGCAGAGCATTGTAGTTATTTGTATGACATCGATGCTCGTGTTAATGATATGGGCAGATTGATTGAAGAACAAGCTCAATATGTAATTGATGCTACTAAGTTTGGAAATGTCTCAAGATTCATCAATCATAGGTGAGCATTTTGCTCCTTAGTTTGACATAGTTTTGGTTGCAACATGGTTCTTTAATCGATTTTTTGCTACACTAACTGTTTTAAAATGCCAGTTGGTAAAATTTTATGATTTCCTTCCAAGGAATGTTCTTCAACCAAACTTGCATTACTGCACAGCAATTGTATGTTCCAAGTTAGTTTTTGGCAACGGATTTTGCCTATTCCACCATCCATGAATCCATGCTAATAATGAGCTGTTCAAAATGCCCAGGACAGACAAATGCATAAACTTTTGTGACTAGCAACTATACTACATTCTGATTTTTACATCCTAAGTGTATGTTATGTTGGCTTCCTCTTACAATTTGTTGTTGTTGTTGTAGCTGCTCACCAAATCTTGTCAATCACCAAGTTCTTGTAGAGAGCATGGATTGTGAACGTGCACATATTGGTTTTTATGCAAGTCGAGATGTAAGTATTCTCCTCTTTAGGACTATTTCCCTTAAAATAACCCAACATCTATGATGCTTGGCAATTTCTATATGCAAACTTTTTTCTTGATTTGTTATATGATATATCCGAGAGGTATGGAAGGATACTCACAAGCCAGAGAAAGAAACATGAGATGTGAAAAGAGTGTTTCATAAAATATTGATGGCACAGCTCTATTAGATTGTTGCCCTGCTATGACAAAGAAAGAAACATTTGGAAAGAAAGGCTGCCTGCTTGTTGGCAAATATGTTGTTAGAAATTTGCTTTCCATATTATGGTTGATGGAAGTTTTATGGTATGCATGGATATAATGAACATTGCACGACACTCCAATGTCCTTTGTTTGTGAAGAACATTCAGTCCTGCATGTTATGTTGTGAACATTGCACGACACTCCAATGTTACATTTTGTTTCTTGTTGACAGATTGCTTTGGGTGAAGAGCTAACATATGACTATCAGTACGAGCTTATGCCTGGAGAAGGATCTCCTTGTCTTTGCGAATCCTTGAAGTGCAGGGGACGCCTTTATTAGAACCTAAATCTGTGTGTTGTTGCAACCATATTTTCTGATTTTCAATTTGGAACACAAATGATCTGCTCAACATTAAAAGATTCCAACATGGAATGGCCCAACTCTGAAGGATTCCATTAGCCTTGATGTCTTCCAACAGATGATAACAAATCAATCACATGAGGCAGGCAACTTGTGAGGGAGTCAGCTGTAATTTGTTGGCTGTCTGGTAAATTCACTGGATTCAAGTGATTTGGATTGTTTGCCATGTACAATCTGCCGTTATCCCCATCTGGTAGAGTAGGCATGTTTTTTGCAGCTTACTGCACAAATGTTCTCCTTTCTCTTTTGCTTTATTCTCCAATTTTTCACTTTAGTGCCTGATGTCATGAAATAATTTGGCAATCCCCCACTCCTTTTCTTCCGCCTTCACCCTTCCACCCACTACCAAAGAAAGAAATCCCCAAGAGAAGTTCAGCAAAAAAACATATATGCAATTAAAGCTGTCTGGATTAGCAATTGTTACGATTTTCCAAAATTTTTTTCCTCCGGATCATGGTTCTCAATTTCTTTCGCCAGTGTTTCGGGAATGTAAATATGTTAAGTTTTAACTTATTCGTTCCTCCTTTTCTATGTTAAGTAACTTATTCATAGAAATAGCTTCCTTGTAAATTGTGTCATTTAAAGATGAGTGCAGCTTTTGCTCCTTTTAATTTATACTAGTAGTGCCTTTTATGATGAGATGCCTGAATTAATCACCTTTTATAATATGAATGCATGATTAAATCGGACATGTACATAGTATCAATCGAATGTAAACCTTCGAACTTAATTCCCATGGTGAATAAATAAAGTGGATACCCTCCAAAAAAATTATTTATTTTCCTACTTATAATTTATATAATTCTAATCCTTTATACTAAATACTAATGTTATTCATATACTTTTGTATCACTTTACTATTTACATTTATAAAGTTTCCACCATTTTTTCGTAACTTATACACTTCTGCAATTTGATGGTGCCATCGATGTTGAATGTATGAAACCCCATGTAATGTGCTGCTAACATTATTCTAATAGAAAATGAAGAACGAATTCTCAAGTAGGCAATGCCTACATTTATTTCATTCAGTAGTTAACAAGAAATAATTTTAATATTGTTGTATTCTTAACTATACATATGTTTGATATTAAATGGAGTGTACATGATAGACAAACCTGACGGAAGTTTGCTTCTATTCTAGCCTTTTAACAAAAATTTGAATGTTAAACTAAGAGGAAATTTAGTTTTGATTGAAGTAAAAGCTCTTAAAAATATTAAGGTCCACAATTCACTTACATGTTAACTTGAGTTGATAACTTAACCATACTTACGGTACATTTGGATCTGCTGTGAATGTACTTTAAGGTGCTAAATGCACTTTTGAAGGACTCCCTTTATATCGTTTTATCGTATTTTTGGAAGAAATTGAACAATAATCTAAACATATCCTTAGTTGTTAGGATCAGCATTTATTTGCTCTCAACTTGAAATTCAAATTAAATGTATATGATGTGTACTAATCACGAGGAGTTATGACGTATGACTGACATATTAACATCACTTTTGCCTAGATTTAAGAATAAAAAATGGAATTTTTTTGAACATGGTGCTTCTATATGTAATATCATGGAATTTACATTTAATATGCTTCCAGTTTTCTCCCTTACAACTGTCTCTTAGATTCCGTGTCCAATACTCTGCTATACCATATATCAAGTCTTCGAGTACAACTTTGAAATACAATACTAATATCTCACCCACCCAGTAGACCAATTATGCCAATTTGTCGGTTCAGTTTGGATGGGATGATGCAGTTAGTGAGATTAATGATGATAGGCATGTGAATATTGTGAAAAGCAAAAATATCAATAACTGCTGCTTAGTAAAAATGACTGACATCCAGAAAAGTTAGCTTGGAAATTCCATAAGAGGAGAAACAGATACAATTTGATACAGTATCAAGGTCACTTAACTGAACAGAATGGGAAGGCCATTAGTGGGGACACAAACTGAGTAACCATGTGGCTGATGCTGCCATTATCTATTCCTTGACCGTGAGAGCCTAAAGACGAGTCCAAGTGCGCGAGGGCCTTTCCAAATCGTAATTCAAGTAAAAGGAAGAAAATTATAACATTCAACTGCTATTAAAACAACATAATGATGATATATTCTCTGTATAATTAAAATATAGTATTATACTTCAACTCGAGGTATATGATATGTGACTGATGTCATGGCATGTCCATTAGGTTTAGTAGTAACTAGCACACTAAACTATTGCAAGTGTACAAATTATTAGAGAAATCTATATTTAGAGATTCTTCATCATGGGTGCCAAAGTTCATTTGCTGAATTTACCTCTTAAAATACATAAAGATAAAATGAGAAAAAAAAACAGATTTTGAATTCCATACATGAGTCTAAAATTTATAAATGTAAAGCAAATTAATTACAATTCATGTCAGACTTTTAAGTTATTTATTATAAAAATTAACAAGATGATCATATATGACGATCTTTGATTGATTAACACTATAAAAATTTTTTACATTATCGGTATATATTTTATTTTTTCTTAAGCCTTTATGAAATAGTACCATATAAAGCAAAAAAATAAGGTCACTCATTAGTTTTATTTCTATGGTTTTATTTGATTTAAAATATTTTTTTGGTAAAAAGAGGGGGCATCATGCAATCTAGCTTCCTGAGGTGCTGCTTTCAAAGGTGCAACATATGCAGAGGAAAGGAACCCATCCAAAATGGAAAAACAGGAGGTCGGTCAGGACAGGGATTGGGGCCCACATGGACCTCTAGTTGATAGACAATATTGAGAGAGATTACAGGCAAGGTGCATGTCAATACCAAACCAATATGTCGGTCACTCTTCTTTCATTCATGTACTCAAAAAATTTATAACCAATACCTTGTCTCCTTAGGCCATAGCTCCATGTTTCTCCAATTGTTTCTCATGGAGGAGAGCTTCTTATAGATTATTATGATTGATGAATGGCCTAGATTCTCATCTATCTTTGTTGGACATATTTCACTTATATATATATTTTTTAAATTACGATTTATATGATTCATGGTATCCCCTAATTAGCTTGTGAGCTGTGCTTAACCTACAAATATTTGTTGGTACTAATAATAGGTTAGGTGCATATAATTAACTGTAATCTCTATAATAAAATGGCGTGTTAGTTGGGCTAAAAAAACTTTAGAGCACATGGCGGAAGGTTTATTAGTAACATCAAATTTTGGGAGCACTGAATCTTGGGTGGGCCAAAAAGCCAACAATTCCAGGCCAGCAGAGGCCACTTATCATGTGATTGGAATTTCTGATTTCTGATGACGAAAACACGTTTCTATCTTTCTATCCTCTCTTGAATAGAAATTAGATGGAATCATTGCAAAGCTCTATGATTGCACTAAAGTCACGGCACGCACAGCTATGTTTAATTGCATAAAAGATATCAAAAGAACGAAAAAAAAATGTTAATATCACCTTATGGAAATTGCTAGAGCTGTGAATTTGCTCACTTTTGCACCCAAAACAAAAGTAAACAGCATCTTCACAATGAAATGTTTCACCATGGAGCGGCATGGGAAAAGTTTATAACTAAGACATTTCTGTCATACCTTACATTATAAAGGGCCCAAGAAAAATCGAGAAATGGCATGTTAATAATGCTTGAGGATAAACTCGTATTGTAAATTAAGGGTTTCGAGAATGAAAATATGTCCTTGCCTTAATTCAATTAAAATAAAAGTTAATAGATTCATCTAAATTCTAATACTAAATAAGTTTTCGTATATATAATAAATTGTATATTAATGTAATTAAAAGGAGATGCCAGTTAACCATTTTTCTTTGTTTTTTAAAAGTTGTAGTGCTAAAAAGAAGAGGTAGTAGTACCAATATAAGGTGACAAAACTATTCTTTTTTGGTCACTGGATCCCATGAACATAGAAACCCTGCAAACTTGAGACTATCGAATTATTACAAAAGAATAAATAACATTGTCATAAATTTAGCTCAGGTCTGTCACTATGTGAAAATCTTCTTAAAATTTCAAGTTGACTTGTAGAACGCCTTTGACAACGTTGATGTAATTACATTAGTCATTCATCTTATTACAATTTTAGTTATTTGACGTCCAAAACGTTCTCAAAGGTGTTCTAAAATACTAACATAATCACTTTTTTGATATACAACCGTTCCTTTACCATCAAAAGTGGACCAAACTTTTACTTTGTACGGTGGTGATCCAAGGCTGCATTTATGAGGCCAAAATCCATAGAACAAGAGGGATTAACCAAAGACAAAGTAATTCAGAAGCATTCATGGAGGTGATCGGTCCCATCACACCCCAAAAAAATCATGCTGCATGCATGTGATGATGAAGTACTAGTTTCATGTGGTTTCACACTAAAGGCACAAAAAAGAGAAATCTACTGCTCTAGGTAGTGTTGGAGCACCATTCTTTTGCGATTTCAGTATTGGAAAATGATCCGTGGACATCTAGAAGGAGAAAGAGAGCGAAGTATGATAAGTGATAATGGTATGATTGAAAGAAAGAAATAGAAAAAAAAAATAATATATGTTAATGAATTGTTAGCATTGGTAAATAAGAATGTTATATCATTACCCTTCATTATTTATTGGTAGCATCAGTTTTTGGGTCTCTCGCTACAATAGTGTAAAACTGGATATTTTCAATAATGATAATTAAAAAAAATTCTGGACCTCTTTGTAGAGAGTTTGAGCTCAATTTTACAAATTAACTCACTTCGTTGACTCCATAACCAAAATCTAATAACTTTTTTTTTTATCAGTAACCAAAATCTAATAACTAGGTCTCGAAAAACATGTGTATAGAGAATCTTTCGATAGTGGTTGAACCTCGATATATGTGTGAATCACTAAAGCATAACAAAAATATTGTTAGAAGTAGCGATTCTTGTAAGGTTTTGCTTAAAGAGACATTTCTTACGCACCACCTTACGTAAGGAAGGCCAAAATAATCAAACCACGAATAATATAAATTGATCCAATAGAGTATTTTTCTAACTTTTTTCCTCCATTTTTATTTCGAATATATAGTGATTTGAGCGTTAGAGTTCTGACATGTATGCTGCCAGAGTTTGTCTGACAAGAACTCATGGAAGTTTTGTTCGAATATTTCTCTCTAAGATTGATACTAAAAAGATTAAAACACTTTTTTAGACTTAATTAAAATCAAATTCTTAGATAAGTTTAGAGTGTACAATTAAAATTTAAAGATAGAAACAAATTGTAAATGGTGAAATTAAGAATACAAATTAAAAATTAAGATTGTCAAAAGAACTGGACAACAAGAAATGAGTACGAAGATGGGCGGTTAATGATTATATTTGGTAAATTCATATTTTATAAAAAAGAACTAGTATAGAGTGTCCAAATTTCGGCTTTTAAGAGAATATGTTTGAATTATGTCATAAAAAAAAGAGAATGGATTGAATAATATTTTTTTTCTTCTTTTTGTTGTAGGAGAGCTCAGTATTGAATAAACAAAAAGAGAGAGTTGAAGAAATTTTATTTTGTTCGCATAGTAGTCGAACGCATCAGAAATTGTATGGAAGAAATTAAAAGAGATAGTTAAAGAAACTTAAAATGGTGTTAAAGCTTCGTGATGGTGAGAACGTAATACTCTTGAAATCTAATGCCAATAGTGAAGAACGACAAGAAAAAAAACGATAAAACAGAAAGGGAGTAAAGAAGAGATGGGTAGGAACTTAGGAAGCAACAGAGAAGTAACCTCTACGTCCATCTCATGCTCCGACAAAGAAAAGAAGTATTAGGGATCACACAAAAAGATAATCGCAAAGAGGGAACACAGAGAGAAAAAAGAGTAAAGAGCCAAAGATCGAGCAAACGAAAGTAAGAGAGACAAATATAGTAGATTAGAGAGGGAAGCACTGCATGTGATGATGTGAATCACTTGTACATACGTGAATTCTTGACATTTGATTTTTATTATAGACTCTTGCTTCTCACATAAAATAAAGTTGGCATATATATGTTTTTAGCAAGTATAAAATAAACGAATTTTTATTGTGGTCTCAATAATTATTTTATTTGATTTTTCTAAAATTTGAAATCATTGTTTTTTTCTTTCAAATAAGCATACTTTGATTTTAATCTTTGTAAAAAAAATATTTTATTTCATCTCTCCAAAATCTGAGATAACTATTCTAAAGTAGGCAAATGACATTTATTTTGAAACCTAAAATTCTTTTAGAATTATCACATTCTACCACAAATACTAATAAGTGTAACTTAAGATTGTCAGTTAACTTATCATTAAACACATAACAATCTAACAAGTACCACATGTAATGCGTGTTGTATCCCCCATTTAACTTGAGTGGTTGAATTCTAAAATTTATCTTTGCCAACACGAAAGCGATCCACGCCAAATCTTAGGGTTGGTTTTCACTTTTCATAAGAGAAAAGGAAGGAAAAAATGTTTCATAGTTTGGACTCATCTTTTCACGGTAAACTAATTTATTTTGTGAAGATGAGATATCAAATTAAGTATGAGTGCATCATAAACAATCAAACCCATCTTTTATTTAGAATGTGGATGAATTGATGTAAATTTGTTTAAGTTTAACTAAAGATTTTATATTTGAGCCTTAGTTAAATATTTAAAAAAAGAACTTTACAACTCATAATGATCCTATATAGTTTGGTATGATTGTCTCAAGTAAAAAATATCTTTTCTCTTAAAAACAAAAAATCCATCTTCTATTTATTCTTGCTAGCGAGGTTAATTCAGCTTTAAAGTGAGTTCAAGAGGGCAAAGTAATTTAGTAATTGTAACATCTTATTTTTTTTTTAAAATAAATCAAAACTATTTTATTTAAAAAATTAATAGAGTTTTTATAAATAAAATAAATGAGAGAAAAATATTTTTGTTAATTAAAATAAGGGTTTCATAGTATTAGAAAATAAATAGAGTAAAATGATGTTTTAGAAAATAAAGAGATGTTTTGATTGGTTATTTACTTAATGAAAGTATATTATAGAGTTTTTTTTTATAAAATAATAAAATAAAAAAATAATAAACTTAGAGTACCTTAACTATAAATAGAGACATATTAATCATATTTTTTTTTTTGCATTTACGATATGTTTTTACATTCTCTTTTTCTTCCAACTTCGTTCTACTTTCTTCATCCCCAAAACTCTTTTTTTTCCTCGCATACACTCAAATATGTCTCAATAAAATTATGATTTCGGATTCGTTAACCATTGGATCATACTGAAATGTGGACACCACCTTAGAAACTCATTTTCTTATATTCTAACCGTTGGAATTTGCAAAATAACACATATAGAGGGAGAAATCCACTCGAATGGAGATAATGAAATTGAGATTTCAATCATTTTTCCTTTTTTCTAACACTTGGAAACTCTAGCAGAGCAATCAAAGAAAAAGTTTGAGGAATCTTAGGGAACCACTAGAGATGTTGTTATCACTTTCAAACTACACACATGAGCTCGCTTAGGGATAAGAGATGAGTTACTTACACTTGGGGATTATAATGAACATGTGTAGGGATCCCTAGAGAATAAATTTTGGATTGTTTAATGAATTTCAATTCTTCTTATATTTTTATTCGCGAATTGACTGTGTTTGACAGACCAGTTGATGTTTCGATGCAAAATTATTGTGAAATTGATATGTTCTTGTGTTGAGTGTGAAACCTAGAAACTGAGTCTTTTCTAATTAGTGTGAATTAATAAAATTAAGTAAGGAGATATTTACCATAAGATGGAGTGAGATATCGATTTTGTATTTTTCTCCTTTTTGTGATTTTTTAGGGTTTTTTATATATAGTTTGGAATTAATATTATAATTTGAAATTATAATAGGCTAATAGAATGACATTCTCGATTATTGTTTTAGTTTTAATATTTAGTATGAGTTTATATATTATTTCATATTGTTATTCTTTATAATTGACCAAAGTCTATTTAGCTATAAAGTTCTCCGAAAGTTTTAATCCTTGGTGCAGTTTTGTTTGATTATATTTCATTTTGTAAATTCATGATAAGAATATTTGTGTGTTTAGTTATTTATATATTGTGTGTGTTTATATATGTAATACTATTTGTATATTATGAATTGTGATTGAGATTGAGTATAACTGGTAAGTTGAGCGTGTTTTAATTTCTGAGATACACATGAATATGTAATGGTGGATTGTGACATTGGGAGGTGTTAAATTGTGGACATAGGATATGCTTGTGAATAAATGTGTGGTTAATACTTGATATGATACTACTTGTGTTTTGAGTTGTGAATTATACAATAATCCGACTAGTGTTTACCTTGAGAAAAATGTTTATGTGCGAGGTGTTAAAAGGAAAGTGTGAGGTTCCAAGTTAGGAACTTGAGGTGTTAAATTGTAGTGCAATGTGTTGAGTGTTAAAAGAAAAGTGTAAGGTTCCAAGTTAGGAAGGTGTTAAATTGTAGCGCAATGCGAGAGGTGTTAAAAGAAAAGTGTAGGATTCCAAGTTAAGAACCTAAGGTGTTAAATTGTAACACATTGTGTAAAACGTGTTTGAAAATAAGTGTGAGGTCGTGAATATTGTATAATTCATGAACAATGTCTACATGCAAAAGTTATTTTAGGGGTTGGACCTGAATTAGGAAGGTGAGACCCTAACGGATTCTTCGGAGTCTAAGTTTTGGGGGTAAATACACTCGGTTTGAATGTTCACTTAGTAAGAGTGACTTGACATATCCATTGTATGACATGTCTTGTTATGTACTCTTAAGTGTCATGGTGTTATTTTTCACTAACATGATATCACGTTGTATATATGATTGAGTTTTAGTGTATCCGTTGCATAATGTCTATATAATGATCATTGTGTCTTGTTTTAGACCGGAGATGTTTTCATATCATTATTTGATAAGTTTTTAATTTAATGATTAATGTGAATGTGAACCTTTTATCTACATGAACTTTTTTATACTTAAAAAATAAAATTTATTTTATGTAATTCAATATTTTCATATATTTTATTATATAAATATGCATATCTTGGTAAATCTAATGACTCACAGATATAATTTAAAAAAAAATTGGTTGCTTTTACAAATTTTATTTTACTCGAAACATCAATTTGCAACCGAAAAATAAACATGCACATGGCTATGAAACTTGTAAGTAAAATGCATCCAAGCAAAAAGAGGTCAATTAAAAAGGAAGCACCGCCGTCTGTTATTGGAAGATCCATATTTTTGGGTTTGGATTTTAGGACCATCCATCGCTTTCATGTTTATATCCTACTACTACTACAATTCCACGGGTAACTGCCTCTTTCAAAAATAAAAAACAACCAAAAGAGAGAAACTACTTAACACCTTTCTGACAGACACCAATCTGCTATCAATATCAAGATTCCTCTTTAGCTCTTCTACTTTAATTTGGCATTAAACATTTGCACCCTGCACCTTAACTCAACTAGAGCTCCAGGGACGTACTTGTAATTACACCATGTAACAAGCAAGCATACATACTTTAGCTTTACTCTACTCTACATGAGTACATGATAAAAGCCACAGTGACATACGTAAAGAATCAACAAAACAATATCTTAATAAATAAAGAAATAAAACAAAACAATAAAATGAGAGGCGTGCTTCTTGTCTGTTTGATTGCTGCTGAGTTGTGTATAGGAGAAACAGGATAAATAAAAGAAAGGTACTAATACTTTATTTTTATTTTATCTCGTAAAATTCTCTTTTTAATTAGAGAGAAGAGAAATGGTTGAATCCTGGAGGTGATGCAAATTCTGAGACCCAAATCATCAAAAGCATGGAACCGGTAAAGTGGAAAGTAAGAAAACACAGCCCATAAACCATCATCATCTCGTTCCATATCATTTCATTTGGTTGCTCCCTTTTCTCTTTTTTTCGGGTCTCGTGGTGTTCTCTATTCTTCACAAATTAAAGAGGGTCTTAACTAAACTCATTATTCCTCCCTGCAACTCTTTCTTCACCGGTTCCCTTGATGGTCAACACTTCAGCTCCTCTTCAATCATTTATAACGCTATGAGCTTAAACAAAACATTGGATACGACATGGGTTTTCACTTTTCATAGGCTTCTCATAATATGACCAATGTTTGGTAAGTTTTCTGCTTTTCCGTTTACTAGTTACTAGTGTCCAAAGAGAGACAAGGGTCATTTTCTATGTGCTGATCTGTAGTTACTTTGATGAGGTCAGATATAGAACTTCTTGGTTATACTTTTGAAAATGCTCCAACCATTTTTCTATTAAAATTTTGAAAAAATAAATATTTTTACACACTTCTGCTGCTCTGCATATGTTCCTGCCGTTCTGCTTGGGTTTCAGTTCAAATCTTTTTTCCCATTTGAGAAAAAAATCAAATTTTTAGTCCATTGAACATTCCTCATGTTCCATGCACTTTGTGTGAAACTGCAGTGGCACCGGTTCTTTTGGGGGAAGTAGATCAGCTTCAAAGACTGCAGCTTTTCTTTTTGCTTATTTTCCATATTTTATGAGGGCAAATTAAGAAATTGGTTGTTAAATAGGGAAACAAAGATTTGTCTCCACTGCATCATTTTCACTGTGATGCTATATCTTGTTTTATATTAGCTGAGAATCCTTGTCACTTATGGGGGATATTAGGCATTCACGGGTAGAGCAAGGTCAAACAAAGATTAAAAATGTTCCAATTGCTGTCACCCCTGAAGGGTTTTGGTGTTGCCCTACTCCTGTTGGGTTTCAGAAAAGCCTCAAGCCTCAAAACCCTTTGAATAAACTCAAACCCTCTTCACCACCCCCAAAGACCAGTTCCCAGAAAAAGGCTGTCTCAGTGAGTGAGAGAAAAACAGTGCCTGCCCCATCAAGATTGGTGGTTTCAGATGCTCAACAATGTAATGATGATCCAGAAAGACCTCCACCTAGCACTTCTGTGCCTGCACAGAGAACACCCAAGCCCAAACTTGAATCTTTGCCCAAAAAGGTAGCTATTGAGTTTGGTGAACCTGGAACTTGTGACATGAAGCTGCTTCTCCTTGGAAAGCAGGGATTTTGTGTGAAGTTAAGTGTGCACAGGGATGTTCTAATAGAGAAAAGTAGTTTCTTTGCTGATAAACTTTCTGAGCAATCTGGTTTATCATGTCTCCAAGTTGATGACTGTGAGGATGTTGAAATATATGTTGAGACTGTTGGACTTATGTACTGCAAAGAAATGAAACAGCGGCTAATGAAGCAAAGTGTTTCTCGCATTCTTCGAATACTCAAGGTAATTTGCTAACTCTGTCATGCTTTTTTGCTAATTCTGTTTAGTAAGGCATTTCTGGGAAAGAAGAAATATGTTCTTTGCTATTACTCTTTTGTTCTCACATCTAGTAGTACGATTATATTTTTCAGATTATTTCTGTGGTGCTGTCTATTTGTTTGTCTGAAATACTATGCTTCCTTGGAGGCTTGTGTTTATATCTCCACTAATATTTAAACTCCTCATTAATTATAATTCTTATCGAGTTAATTCAGGCTCCACTATGATAAATATTTTCAGCATGGTTTTTTCTTCCCCAATATATACTAATATATCTTGAATTTAAACAATGCTATTTAGATTCTTAATGCTGCAATCAACTGCAGTTTTATCTTTCATGGAATAAGCCAAAATATAAACTCAATAAGGATAGAGTAATGCCATATTCTCTTCATCTTTATAAAGAAACTATTAAATAAAAAGGAAATGCATTTAATATTTTAGGAACATAAAAGGCATTCAAAACTTTTTTTCCATTTAATAATTAGGAGGATGACGTGAGAGTATATAGAATTATGGATTTTGTTTTTTTTTTTTTACAAGAAATTATGGGCTTTGTTAACTAATAGTAGTATTCTAAGGACCATTAAATACGCTCTATTAGGAAATGATTTTTGTGTTTGCAATATGTTCCCTTTGTTAAATGCTTTAAACTTTTGTTTCCTTAACTAATACTACCTCAAGGGCACTCATTAGCATTTGACTAGAATTATTCTGGAAGAAAAAATATTTTGTACTGCTTTGTGATATTGTAAACTAGCGTGCCAACATCATGATTATCATATAATATGGAACTGCTGTACTGTAATGAAAACCGGTGCATTACGGTTGAGTAAGGAGTTATTATTTTTAAGACAATTTACAGAATACAGATGCATTGTTCTTGAGAGGTCTTGAATCACTTCAATGCATCATCTTTTCTCCATCTTCATCTTAAAGGTGGATGGGAACTAGAAATTTCTTGTATTGTGCCATTTTTCTTATACATACTCAATCACTCATATACTAACTACTGTTGATGGAAATCAGTAGTTAAAATGTGCAATGAATGCTAACTATAGTGATGATGTTAAAATAATCAATGTATCATATGGTGGTCATTTTTATAAAATTATTGTGATCAACTAGTAGATACATTGTAACTCTCAACAAGTATACAAATAAGTAGCCTGAAACGATGATCATACGATATAACCACGGTGTCACATGAGTTCCTCCCACCCACCCTCATATAAAAATAGTAAGATTACCTAGTATATGGTAATTCTTATGCCCAGTTCCCTGTAAGATCATAGTATTTTATCATGGGCCACAATATTTCTGACCTGTTCTCTATAAGGCTTCATTATGAAAGATAGAGCCTAAAACCTCAGTAATAACTTCTTGCTAAATATTGTCTTCATTTCAAATCTTTCTCGTCCTTGTTTCACCATTTTATCATTTGCTAGGAATGAGCCACTGAATATTTGATGGATTATGCACCATTGCTAGACATGTAATCTAAAAGAAACAATTTTGCAGGTCACAGAATTCCTTGGCTTCAGCTCATGTATCCAATCATGTTTGGAGTACTTGGAGGCAGTCCCTTGGAATGGAGAGGAAGAAGAAGAAAAGGTGATCTCAACCATCCTACGACTCCAAGGAGAAGGAATTGGGGTAAATCCGGTGCTAAAACGAGTTTCTCCTGATTTTTCTAATGCCCCAAAAGATACCCTCTCCCACATTGTTGAACTTGTTCTCAAAAGCAATGAGGAGAGAGGTCGCCGAGAGATGAAATCCATAGTTCTAAAGCTCCTTAGGGAGAATAACAGTCTTCCAAGTTCTTCAGGCTCAGCTGACCTCTGTAATGACATGATTAATAAGTCATGCAGAAATTGCATGGATTCTTTATTGTGTCTGTTCAACCAGGTGGCAGAGCCAAGCTTTAGTGATAACAAAGAACCTGTAGTAAAACATATAGCTCTTGAAGCTGATAACTTGTCATGGTTGCTTGAGATTTTAGTTGACAAACAAGCTGCTGAAGATTTTGCGCTGATGTGGGCAAACCAGCAGGAATTGGCAGCCCTCCATGGAAAGCTTCCGATTGCATTTCGTTATCATGTCAGTTGCATTTCAGGAAGACTATATGTTGGCATTGGAAGAGGGGAGGTTTTGCCATCAAAGAACACGCGCCAGCTGTTGTTGCAGACATGGCTACAGCCTCTAATCAATGACTATAACTGGTTGCAGCACGGGTGCAGGTCATTTGATAGGAAACTTGTGGAGGAAGGAATTGGAAGGACAATTCTCACCTTGCCTTTGGAGGATCAGCAGAGTATTTTGCTTTCATGGGTTGGAAGTTTCTTGAAAACTGGTGATGGCTGTCCCAATCTTCAGAGAGCTTTTGAGGTGTGGTGGCGGAGGACTTTCATTAGGCCATATGTGGAAGGCCAAAGTAATGCCATGCCAGATAGTTGAATGTTGTCAAAGCACCATGTGATGATATGTTCTTGAATATATCTTAGAATGGTTTTGGAATTAGAATTTCTCTTTTGAGGTGACTATTCTAAGCAATTATAAATGATATGTTGATTTGCCAATGTGGTTTACCTCCAGCTGCTAACTGGTACTGAGTTCTGTATATATGGCCGTTTCATGTATACAATCACTCGTTGAATTGTAACTTTCAGTAATTATACAAATACCAAGGATTTAGTTTTTCTAAATTGAAATTTATTTTATTATACAAGTGGATACATTCAATTATAATTTTAATAGCAATTTTTTCAATTAATAGTTAGATTATAGCTTCTTACTTTAGTGGAAGCAAACCCCACTATTCAATACAAGGTATGGGGATACTTCATTTCAAAACATTAAAAATAAAGAAGTGAATATTTTTTAACCACTATTTGGTGTACTGTTTAAACCCTTTCAAAAGTATATTGAGGGCGAAAGATACAAACTCCTTTAAAAATACGTTTGGCACCCTTCAACGGTAATCCAAACATAGCTTAATATGTCGTACTTTTAAGATATAATTAATAACTGGCGTCATAGTAGTTGACATGACTGCAGAAATGATGATTTATATTAGCTATTTATACTCAAGAAAATTCACAAAGTCTAGTTAAGTCGCGATAGCAGTTTTTTTTTCTTTTTTTTTCCGTATTGCACAATATTTTTCATAAATTTACATTTGATTGAGTACCTCTTACATAAGACGAGATTGTCTTCTACCGTACTAACCGTGTACTATTAAATTAACTAACATTTTTATTAAGTAGAATCTAAATAGGCTAATTTAACTTGCATTCTTTCTGTATGTCTTTTGTGTCACCGGGTTGCAACCTTTTTCTTTTCTAGGCCCAGTATAGAAAACAAACACTCTCAATCATCCAAAGATATCGAAACAGAGACCCAACCAGCACTTTAGAACAAACAACAAAGCCTAGTAGTCAAGTACAAAACAAAATGGGAGCTACTATTGTCACTATCAATACTACTATTGGTATTGAACTTTAAATATTTTTTCTTCAGAAAAATACTTTTTTCACCAAAACATGTTTTTGTTAGCAAAATACACAATGAAATCATATTTCCGTTGTATAAGAGGGAATGCAAAAAATAAAAATACACAACAGAAATATGATTTTGTTTTGTATTTTGCCAATGGAATCATGTTTGGATTGTGTATTTTTTTGCATCCCTTTTTACAAAATAAAAACATGTTTTCATTGTCTATTTTTTATAATTTTTTTAATTAATTATAAATGCAAGTTACCTTTTTTAAAAGCAATAAAATTATGGTGATATAATTTATCATTTTTAATAGTAATCAATATATTTTTCTTAATTAAAATTGAATTAATTGGATAGAAGGTATCCTTTATAAACGTAATCAAATTAATTATTATATGAATTATCTTTATTAACAATAATCAAATCAATTTATGATATTAATTTGTATAAAATTAAAAATGATAACTTATGCAATCATTAATTTAAATTTAAATAGAAAAATAAATTATATCAATTAATTTGATTATTGTTTAAAAAAGTCATGTGTGTTGTCATTAATATAATTTGTATTGTAACTAGTTCAAGTAAAAAGGGTAACTTATATCTAAATTAATTAAAATTTTATAATAAAAATTTAATGAAAAAAAAAATGTTTCCATTGAATAAAAGGGGAGGCAAAAAACTTACACAGCAGAAACAATGATTTCGTTGGCAAAAAATACACAACATAATCATATTTTTGTTGTGTGGTTTTTTTTTCACTCCCTCTTACACAACAAAAACATAACTCCATTGTGTATTTTGTCCACAAAATCAAGTTTCCATGAAAAAGGCATTTTTAAAAGAAAAAAATTTAAAGCCAACGGTTGATAGTACCAATAGCAGTATTGATAGTGCCAATAGTAGCTTCCAACAAAACAGACAAAACCTTGTTATGATCTTTCTCAAATGGGCTTAAGCCTTTTAACTCCTATTTCATCTTTTGCACATGAGCATGCCATAAACAGTCTTTTATAAAGGAGAAAAAGTAATGATAGTGCACGGAACATATTTGGTTGTTGCTAGGTGCACCAGGTATATTGTTTGTGCACCCAGCATTAAAATAAAATTCCAAAAATGCCCTTAAGTATTTTTTGTTTTTATAAATTATGTAATCCGTATAACTCATACGGAGTCAAACCTATGACTTTCGCATTATCAACATGATATTCTAACCAATTGAGTTAATATGTTAATTATATTATAAAATAAATAATGTAGTTATATATAACACTAAAATTTCTAATATATATTTAATGCGCATGTAAATTTAAATAATTAATTTTGTGATAATTAATTTTGATATAACTCATACAATTAGCTAATCCATATGTTTTTTTAATTTATTAATAATTTTTTTAATAGTGAATGCTTTTTTATTTATAAAAAAACATAGGGATTAACTAATCCATATGAGTTATATCAAAATTAATTGTCACAAAATTTATAATTTAAATTTACATGTGCATTAAATATACATTAGAAATTTTATTGTTATATATAATAACATTATTTATTTTATAACATAATTAGTCTATTAACTTAGTTGATTAGAGTATTGTGTTAATAACGTGACCTACCAGTGATGAATAATCACCATTAGTGATCACCATATTCATGCAATTCAAGAAATGTCTGAGAGAGTTGATCTATCGTAGACGATAAAAAAATATATTTTAGAATAGTTATTCTGAAATAGGATAAATAATTCGAAAATCTTTTCCAAAATTCCTACTTCAAAATTTGAAATTTTATATTTTGCAATAAGATACTCTTTCAAAATAGACATTTTGAAATAGGAGTGTCTAGTGAGAGGGGCATTCTTGTCCATTGGAGTCTTTTAGGAGGTGCAATAAGCAAAATAAGAGGTGCATGAAGTAAAGGCCCAAAGTCTATCCTATTAAGTGTCATCAGGCTTATCAGACCGTTATTGGACTATCAATATCAATAGATGTCCCATTTTGTAAACTTCACACAAGATGTTCAATTCTTAGCATGAGAAAGTGTATTTGAGTTCTTAAAATTAATTAGGGATATGACCAAATAAAAGTATATAAGTGTAAATTTCTCATTTTACAAAACTAGTTTTATAGGATTGAGTTAAACATTATCTAAATTTTAAGATAATATCAAAATCTATTATAAAAAAAGTTATTATTAGATCTATTAAATCACTCACAAATATTTAGTCTTGTTAATTTTACGTTCAAGATTTTCAGTTCTTGAGGTGAGGGGTGTGTGTTAGAGATAGACCTCACAATGACTATTGATATAATCTAATTAAACTATGTAAGTAAGGAATGATTATCAACTTGCAAGCCAATTTTATAAAATTTATTTAGGTACAAAATGAAATTATAAGACAAAGTAGTACAGAAAGAAAAGAGAAAAAATGTAAAATAAAATCATTGTTGTAATAAAAAAAAATAGTACGGAAAAAATAGATGAACAACTATGTACATGATTCCGTTTTGAAATTATTTAGAAACATGATGAGATAAAGTCATAAAACCCAATCCACAAATTATATAGAAAGGATTTTCTTCAGCCAAGTATTTGAATGCCTAGGTGGTCCTGACCTGACTCATGATAAGTGATGATTGCTAGATAAATGTGCCCTTGATAAATACCCCCCACTGCCAACTTGTAGCTCGGCTCCAACCTTATCCACCGTTCGTGACGCTGTTTTTTCGAAGAATTAATTATGATTATTCATTTTTAAAAATTAACTTTACCAAAAAAAAAAAATCTACGATCTATACTCTTTGAATTTGGTGTAGTTGATGTGGAACATTAGTACTTCACCCACCAAATAAAAATTGGTATTCAAACCATCTAACCGCGCGAGACTCTATATGTTCCCAATGCTTGAAAAATAAAAAATTTAAGCAACTAACTCACATCACATCTCCCATGCCATGACTTTTTAGAATATTTACCAATCAAGAGACACACTCCATGCCTAGCACTATGGCCATGGTTACATTCGAATATTAGGGCCACGATTCATTCACATCTCCTGCCTTATATAAATGGGACACTTTTCACATCACTATACACTGTTGCACGATTGAAATAAATTTTAACTTGGACGATCAAGTGTCTTTTCGTTGATACTCCCTATCTTTACTTGTTTATTGGACTAATATCTCTACCTTCTTCCACTTATTTAGTAAACTAACATATGCACCTTGTTTACTGTTGCAAATTCCTCTTATGGCATCACATTCAACAAATATTGATAACATCAGATTTATGGAAAATAAAAAGGTAGAGATTCGAAGACTTTGAAATTTTATTTTTGATTGTTGATGATATCACATTTATCTTAAAAAAATCGACATAATATTTTCAAGAATTTTGGAAAATATGAAAATTAATTTATATCTATTTATTACTCTTGGGAGAAGTCACATTCATCTACTATATATAAATGGGGACTTGTGAGGAGTTGTTGCAAAGAAGCAAATGAGATCCCTCACGAAAGATAGAGTGAGAGAGTTTTTGTAATTCTTTTTAAGAAAAGAGAGTTATATATTTTCACCATACTTAATGAGTGTTTGAGAAATATTATAAACCATCTTATTGTGTGATATTGAAATCATTATAATTTTATATGATGATGGAGATATTTTTCTCTTGATGCTAAAAGAAAAACAATTATAAAAAAATTGAAAAATTAAAAAAGGACTTGTAATTTTAGAGACAAATATTCTTTCGAACAAAATAACTTATGATAGCAAAAGGGTAGAATTCAAAAAAAAAAATATAAACATTCCAGAGAAGAAATGCTCGATTAACCTGTAAATCACATTTTTAAAAACAAATTTCATAAAAAGGATATGCAGAACATACAACTTTTTCTTGAATTAACAATTTTTTTAAAATAAATCCATTTATGATAATAAATCAAATGCATAAAGAATTTATAAAACAAATCAAAGTATAATTCATTTTATTTTAATTTCACACAAATATTTTCATACAAGAAATTCGAATTCACATAATTCTTGTAACATCTCCTTTTTGTCACAAGCAAATGTATTTTTTTAATTTATTACACACCTTAGTTCTATGATTTTTCCCTTTCATATTGAAGGGATTTTCACATTAATTTTTTTTTGATATTCTTCTTCTTCTTCTCTTACTCTCTTAATTTACTTTTCTTATTGTTCATCTTAATCACATAAATAGGGAAATTTATTATTAATATTTCTCAATATTTACTTACCTAAAAGAGATTCGTCACGAGATGAAAAGTCCACCCATAATTAACCCTAAAAAAGATTAATAATGATTTTTTTTCTTGATGTAAATTGATTATTCATAAATAGATAAATTATGAAAGAAACAATATAAAGGTTGACAAATTATAACTCCAGAACCAAAAAAGTTCATAAAAGAATAAATAATTTAAATATTTTTTCTTTTCGTCTTATATGAGTCAATTAACATGTATTATCTCTCACTACCAAGTACCAGCATTATGTTTTAGGATATAATCTATAAATATCATGGTATATATATGATCTCGATCTTGGGAAGTGTGAGCATCATTTCACATCCCTCCTAAAAAATACTCCAATTCTTCATTTCTCTTTAAACTTTTCTAACATGATTTTTTTTTTAAGAAAAAAAAGCAGCCAAGATTTTCTGACTTGCATGGACCATCTACTAATTAATATTTACAGCATAATGTTAAGTAATTGGGGGAAGGCGTGAGGAGTGAGCTCTGAAGATGGGCCATGCAACGCAAAGAGGGGTTTTTAGCTTTATCAAAATGAGGGTATTTTTTTTTTTTTTTTCACTTTTGGAATTGCTTCATGCACTTCCTATATTGCTTATGGAATGAGGGTGGTTAGCCTAGGACATACAGGAGAAATTATATTATTGTCCGGGACTACCAGGTCATTTGGGATTTCGGGCAATAAATGAAGGACACGTGTTCAACCTACTAAATCACGAACAACATTACAGCTTAAAGGCGTAAGCATTAACGGCAATTTTAAATCAACGCTTAATGCATAGTCGTGGTTATCTGGTTTTGAATATCATGCACAAATTCTTATAACGGAGTAGGAAAGGAAATACCATAAAAAAGTAAACGCCGATCGAGCCACACCGCGCCGCCATATGCATGATTTTCTTCTCCCTGTATCTTTTTCTTTTCACTTTGAACTAATAGGTTTGTGTTTCTACTTGTTCTATAGGGGATGAATTTTCTAGAGATGTATATAATATAGGCACTGTTATATATTTCTTCTACAAAGCACCTAATAGAGTTATATATAATATAACCGATTAGAATCTGTTTCTTGTTTGCTAATTCTTCTAAGTTCTAACCATGACTCTTATACCAACGGATGATATCAAATTCCATTGAAACTTTTGATCAATTAACAAATTGGCCAACAAAGTCATATTTGCAGAGAGGCAGGACATTACTTTTCTCTCTTAGAAGCAAACAAGGATTGTTATTGATATCAATCAACAAGATAAAATTTTCTGGCGTTCAGGAAGAGAGACGACAACAACAATTATTTTTGGAAGAAGATATTTATAATTATTTTGATTAAGAATAAGAAGAAAGAAAATACGATTTGGCTGTTATTCATTTATTTGTTGGATATTGATAGTAAACAACTAACCGTAGCGTGATTTGCGTTAAATTGATAATTTTGTTTTTTAAATTTTAAACCTCCGTAATTGAAAATGCCGGTAACCCTCGTCCATATATCATTACATCTCTCTAACAAGAACCTTGTCATCCATTTATTGGTTGGGACCACAAGGCATGGTGGTTCCAGACCATAGTTAACTTTTTTCCAGGAATATTTGGATTGATGGTGAAAAAATTGATTTGAAATAAAATTAATTTTACTGATTTTGATAAAAAAAAATATAAGATACTTCTACTTAGAGAATCTCAAGTGGAGGTGCTTCTATGATTTTTTAGGCTAAGGAACGATTTCTTGTGAGTTCTTCTGCATTGGAACATAATGATGACGTGGCAAAGTGAGTTCCTTTGTTGTGTTAAGGATAGTTTCTTATCTAATGTTTGAATTTCTTGTGATTTCTTACTATTTCTTACATTGGAGTAAAATTTTATATGAATTTTTGATAAATGAAATGACATGACGGGAATCACAAAAAATGATATGGGGACCATAAAAAGATAATTAAGAAACCCAAATGAGTTTTTTGTTTTAGAGATGCTCTTACATCATAATTGATTCTACCATAATTTTAAAAACAATCCAAACATTCAAATTTAATCAAAATCAAGATTGATTTATTATAATTTATCATAATTTTAGAAGTTATCCAAGTACATAAAATTTTTTCTCGGTACCCTGTCATCCTATGACAATGGGCAATGGTAGCACTACACGGGCTGATTATTCCATAATCTGTATCAACCTATACAGTATATAAGCCCTTTTCTACAGTCCCATTTATTTTAGCTACCTAAAATTTTCAGTGGGTCAAAGATAGACACTGGCCCAAGACTGAATGAATCCAATTAATCGATCAGCACCAATATAAAAATAACTTGTCAAATCATAATTATAAGAATTTAGTAATAAGCGTCTTTGATTAAAAATATCAAATATAAAGTTAAAGCATTGATATTTTAGAAAGTAGAAACTTAAACAATGTCTAATATTTTACTTGTTAAAATTATTAAAAACATTGAATGATTCAATGTAGGTCTCAGTCTCATGACCCTCCTCATATTATCATCTTTGTTAGAATTTTCTTTTGGGGCCCATCGATGGGGTTCTGACGGGTGACGGGTACCTGTTCTTTCTGTACTGTCACATTGCAAAATGGTGGGCCCGGCCCAATTTGCTGTCAATCTGAGCATCTCATCCCTTGTTGGTGATGGCAACAGTGGGCTCCTTCATTCATTAAATGGAATCGAATTCAAAGCCCTCGTATCGACTTTTCGTCAGCTTCTTTCCCTATTCAATGTGTAAGTTATGTTGTACCTATACAAGACAAACTAAAAATTCTACGGTGGGGATTCCCTCCATCATCCACTAGGCTGCAGAGATCCCTTCTATTGTCTCTGTTGCTGTTAAATGTTAATGAATTGTCTCTTCAGAGGACGCCTAGTTACTTCCTCTCCTCTTAATGCTAATGAATCACCAATTTTATGTTCCAAGGAGACGAGTATATATATTAGATCCTTATATATGTAAACTTTTTACTCACATTGATTCTTTGTAAGTTATATTAAATATTAAGTAGCATGCAAATATTTGCCAAAACCTATTCAATATAGAGCATATTCGCTGGTTGATATTATTTCCAAACAGTAATATTTCATGTTATAACTGGACTGAACACAAAAATAATCTTACATATATACACATTTGGTAGGTAGGAACTATAATAAGAAGTTAAATTAAATTTAGAAAAATGATAACAAGACAAATTAGGAAGTGGTCCATACAACATATTCACAATCAGACCGACTACGTAACGACTGACCTACTTTTAATAACATGTTCTTTTCATAATAAATTTAAATTACCAAATAATTATCTGTTACAATCTATTGATGACATCATAATGACTCATCAATTCACACAAATCCTTATATAATGCGTCGGGTGTCTAATTGGTTACTAAGTTTGGCTGTTAAAGATATTCGAGGAATTATAAGAATTCGATAGTTTAGAACTTTTATGGTATCCATTAATTTTTACATCACATACAATTATGTGTTATTATTTTTTTTTAAAAAAAATTAATTATTTATCGCATAAAAATTAGTCGGAACATAAACGCCTAATAATTTCAAACTACCTAATAATTTTTCCTAAAAAATGTGATGAAAGACTACTATCCCCATAGACATTGATCTTCTACCTTTAGAGTACTTACTAATATTCTAATTAGAGCAAGAAGCTAATTAATAAGAAGAAACATATTGACTCCAATAATTCCAGTGACAACGTAATTATTATATTATTAGTAATGCAAGTCATTGGATCGGTATAGTGGTGAGAATTGGGGTAGTACATAAGTCGTATATTAATTCAATCCTCATAGTCAAAATTGTACACAAAAAAATTTAACAGTAATGCAGTTTTAATTGGTTTCACAACCCAATTAAAGGACAGCCGGAAAAGAGTATGCAATTTCAGTGGCTCAAAGGAGTCTTTGCCATGCAAAGGCAATTATCCATTATTGGACTATCTGACCAAGACTACGTACATTTCAATTCACAAATATATATATTTTTGGTAAAAACGCTGTACCTATATATAGCCCCGTGATTTCCTAAATAATAATAGGAAAAACAGTACACAATGGTTCATTGATCAGAAACCCGTATATTACATTACTTTGTTCTTGAAGACCAATTATGGTGGTGTTTTGAAACGTCTTTTGTTAGGAAGGAAATAATATTATTTTCATAAAATGAAGTAATCTAAGCATATATTGAATGTCTATCTCAGATTATGTTTAAAGATTTCCTATGGAGCTTTGAAGCCAAATACTAACGACAGTGACATTACTGTAAACTAAGTGAATATTGTTCAAACCTGAAAAAAGTGAATCACACAACTCTATCAGATCTGTGTTTTTAGTGCGGCCGCATATGTAACTAGCTTCTAACACTATCCAGCTAACTATTGCCACATCTTAACGTAAATCCCAAAACTTTACTTATGTTACTATATATAAAAGAAAAACTCATGAAAAATCACATATAGTTGAATATTCAAAAAGCATCATTGATCGTTGCAGCAGAACAACCTTGAAAAAATCATCTGGACGTGGAGAAGCGCTCTCTTTCTGTTAGTAATATGCGGTGTTTCTCAAACAACAAGAAAGATATTAGGTGAGAAGTGCTTGTTGCTTTGCAAGTTCTTTGTTTTGGTTTTTACGGAAGAAACGTGTGGCTTTTGTTTTACATACCACAACAAATTCCCGTTGATCTATTCTCTACCCACATTAATTACATATAACAGAAACGGAATTGACAAGCCTGTAGGTGTGTAGAAATTATCCAAACACTTCCAATCAAGAAATGTAGTACGGTTTCAACTTTCAAGGACGTCGCATTGAAATTTGGTTTTCTCTATATGCATAAGCCACGAATGCTTAGTTTTTTAGCTTAAGGCAATTGATCAGAAGTATATACTTATAGTTTTGTTGATCATAGTTTCATTGTTTTTTCATAGACACGTTAAAATCTATTTCAACATTATTGTGCATTGTAACTTACTCTTTTGCATGAATTAATGACTTTCTTCATTGCTAATTAAATTAATCAATATAGAAAACGCCTTCTGGTTATATACATTTTCTTATATCCAATTATTCAATAACAATTAGAACACCTACTATTTTAGTTAAAGTATAATTGCATTTAGATACACGGTCAATTTTCTTGTCATTGATTAATTGCATTTAGATACATTGTCTAAACTAATAATAATTTAATTGGCAAATTAATCAATGACAAATTTTTTTGGTAGCCAATGACAGTAAATTTTTAGAAAACGGGGATGATGGAAGTCTTTTCCCTTTCGTCTATCACTTAAAAAATGAAAGTTAAGTGTAATGGGAAATAGTTCTTTTCTATATATCGTAGAAATAATTATTATTCACCATTTAAAGGTTAAATGAGTTCGCCAAAGAATTGTTTTAAGTTACAAGTTTGTATATTATAATTTTTTTAATTACTGTGATTAAGATATTCAATTCTTTGGTGGGATAGCAAAATATTCCTACAAAGTTTAAATTTTTAGACTAGTTTTGAAGCTAATACTCGATTAGAGATTTAATCGCATTTAAAACTTATCACCCATTCTCCAAAAGATGTATTATATAAGAATGGAAACATGATTTTTGGTCTTTCCCAACAACACCATTAGTTATGCTAATAAAAAAACCTTTAATAAAATATTAGGTTAAGCCAAATCTTAATTTTTTATAAGATCAAGCTTATTTATGTAAAGTTTGACCTGTCCAATTCCTACCATTTGGCTTTTCCAACAACACCCAACGATTATTTCTGTTATTTTGACCATTTTAGTTTTTGTTCTCATGTAAATGAAAGAAGTTGATGTAAGAATTTGAGTACCCCTTATATTCAAAATCTCAATATTCATTATGCTTAGCGGGGAAAAGAAAGTTTGCCAAAGAGGCAAAGAGGGTCACTTTGTCGAGTTTTCAATTTCAAAGACTCCATAACTTGCATTCAACTTTAAATTCCCTTATTGGTAGATGATATGTGGTCCCATTGTAAATTTAAGGCTCATACACATGCATGATTGAGATAACCTGTCCTTCATTACAATAATTTAGAAACATTCATTACAATAATTAGAAGGGTACGTAAGTGGACAATATGTAATGAAAGAATGTCCATTCGACTCTATTAAAAGTATATGAGCACTGAGGTTGTTGTCAAAGTGTCTCTTGGCAGCACTGAGAGGACTGGTATATGAAGAACAAGATATATATGCTCATCAAGTGGAGTTAGAATTGGACTGTGAAAATTAACCGCATCTTTCATTAAAGGAACAAGTGTTTTAATTGATTTCAAGGCAGCAAGAGTTGTTCTTAACCGTCTGGGACATGACTCACATCCTATCAATATTGATCAGTTATTGCTGTTATACTTATGATTCAATGAGAGTCTATATTCCCAAACTTTTTCATGTATAATGTGATCTTTTTGTTTGAAATTAATACAGCCCCGTTTATTTACCAAAGGAACAAAAAAAATAAAAAATCAACAATCGCACAAGGACAATGGTAGGTATAACATTTCATTATCTTAAAAGTTAAAAAAAAAAGGAACAGTTATTATTTCAGTCATTGACTAGATCAAGTCCTATCAAACTAAACTACAAACCTTAAAAATAATAAAGTACATATATCGGGAAAAATAATCATGAAAAACAATCTGCTATACAGTTATACAATAGATACCATATTAATGTTGCGCCTAATTAATAGCTACCTTCAGACTACCTTTCTCATATCGTATTGCCTTTTTTATTCTCCTGTCCTTCCACAATGCAAATAAGACAGATCGAGGAATAACTGAGAAACAATAAAGGGGGGAAAAATGTTTTCTTTTGATGATATGATATACATAATAATATGATAAAGCATCTTCCTATATAATATTTATTATTATTTTGATTATTATTATGTGAAGTAGTACTATATAATATATATTGAAGTTTAAATGGCTCCAAAGTCTCTAACAGAGAAAGGAGATTTCTCGGGCATGTTCCCGGCGTGGCGAAGCCCTAGGGTGAGTGACACGTCACCGGGTGTGGTCCCAAACCTAATGAGTGTGGATCCAATGTCAGCACTTGCAGATGCGGTCCCAAAATCTGCTGTGACCAAATGACACGTGTCATCAGAGGCCATTAATCTGTGTGCGGGCAGGTCTGAGTCGTCGAAGCACTGAGACACGGGTGGCGCCACCTCAGAGGCGATGGTGGTGGTGGTGGTGGATGCGGTGGACTTCTTTGCTTGGTTTTCCGAGAAGCCTTGTCTGTTATTCATTGCAAGGTGCTGTGAAGGGTCGCTTTCGGGGGCATTGATGGTATCGGATCTTTTGCCTGTCGGTTTTGTTGTTTTTGTCGTTGTTGATGGTGGTGGTGGTGGCGCTGTTGCTGTTGCTGTTGATGTTGTGGCCGCTGATGGTGTTGTTGGAATTTGTGCTTGGTTGCCACTAATGTTGTTGCTTTGGTCCTTTTCTCTCTCTTCTGCACTCTCTGCTTCTTTAAGTTCTTGTTGGTACATCTCTTCCACCATGGGTTTCCACAACCGAACCCTGGCATTAATGAACCAGTTTGATACCTGAAAACCAACGTGTTCCATCCATTCACCCAACCCATCAATATACACACACGGATGCAATTTTTATAGTAAATGTGGCTCAAAAAGGTTAAAAAGAAAAAACAAACTAAATACTACTATAATGCATTAATGCTTGAATTTGTCACGTTAAAGCAACATTTAGTTTAGTATAAACTAGTAATATGCATGGAAAGGATTAACTGATTTAGATTAGCAATAGCAATAGCAGCATATAACGTTCATGTCAATAGCTAAATAATTAATGTTGACCTGCACTATTTGTTTTCACCGAATACGTTTATAATTTCAGTTCAATTATTTAATTAATAATATTATCAGCACAAAAGAAAAGGGACACAGAAGAGCTTCCTTTCTTCTGGCTCATTGTTGTTTGTCCCTTTGTGCTAAAGTGTGATTAGACACCGAGGTATCTTCTCTATGGTGTGACACAAAGGACAGTGAAAATGACAGATTTAAAAATAATAATAACGTGATTAGTTACTACAACAGATGACACTATTCATCACCAGTTTGTTCTAAGAAGGGACAGTGATTTAGTTGAATGAGTCTAGCCCTCCCCAAAATTAACAGGCCTTTTCTTTCTCTACAGAACTGTGGTTTGATTATGGGGCTAACTCCAAGGAGACAGTGAAATAAAAACAAAGTAGAAGAAAAGCAAATAAAAATAGTTTTCTGAGGAAAAAGAAGTAAGAAAATAATTCATTTTCTACTTTTTTTATTGAGAAAAAAATTAATAAACACACACATATATATATATATATATATATATGTTAAAAAAAAGAAAAATAATCCATTTTATATTTCTATCCATATATATATCAAATAAAATATGAGGAGGGGCATGGTTTTTTGCAGCTTGATGTCGCTGATAGATATATACTAATATAGGTTATAGAAAAGAAGGGATTAACGTTTAATATAAAACGTGCAAAATTCTAGCATAGATTATATCTTATGTGGATATTAATACAGAGGAAATAAACAAACAAACAAAAAAATTCCGAGCCAGGCAGCCAGCAGACGAAGTTGCATGAATACGTAATACTATGGCATTAGCAGAGGCATTAACATCTTGAAAACACACATTTATTCCCCATATTTATGGTTCCTATATTGTGTAGTTGGCGAAGCCATTTGATATGAGAGAGAAAAAAGAAAAGGAGTAACTAGGAGGGTGAGCTCGATTGAAAGCTAACAAATTTACAAGTCTCATTGCTTCTGTACTTACCTCTGCTCATTTAATTTCAGAATTAATTGTGTCGTGAAGTAAAAGATTCCAAAAGTAAATTAAAACTAGACCAAAAGATAAGCATTTCTTCAGATTCAGAGAGGAGAAAACGAAATTTTTGACTCGAGAACAAAAAGAAGAAAAAGGTAGCATTAAACAAAATAAAACACACATTGCCGAGAGAGAGAGAGACAGAAGAAACCAGAGAAACAAAACTCAAAAACATGTAAGTTGCATCTGAATTCAGTACTGGTCCCTCTTCTTTTTCCATTCATGACTTTCTCTTTTCTTTTCTACTTAAACGTGGTCCATGTGTCTAATTAACTAATAATTACTCCACTTCTTATGCGTTAATTAATAATTATTATATTGTAGAAATTAAAGGTAATTAAGAAAGAAGTGAACGAACCTGATTTCGCGATAGGCCAGTCTGTCGTGCCAACAGATGCTTATCTGCATCGCTTGGATACCTGAGAAAGAGACCAGAAAATGACATCAGAAAGAAAAAAAAAAGGGACACGGAGCTTTCTGTATCTGTACCCCTAGCTAGCTGAGTTTGAAACCTTTCTTATTTTCTTTCCTTTCGTGGGCGTGAGAATCTAAGAGAAAGAAAGAAAGATCTATGTCCTAACTGCCATAGCAGAAACTAAAGCAGATTACTGATTTCTGTACACACTGATCACTGTCTCTCTCCCCAACCCCTTCCCCCCTTAATCAGTTCATCTAATTAGGTATTGAACGAGATCACAAAAAAAGATACCAAGAAATATTCATCGTAATTAAAGCATCGATCGATGATGCTGTGTGCATCTTTTTCCACCTTTTTGCTGCCGAGACAACATCCAAGGACACTGCAACATTACTGCTTACTGTTCCTCTAAACGATCATACGCATACGGCACATAAATAATGGCTTTTATTTTAGATTCTCTCTTTCCCATCTGCCACCCCTCCTCTTCCCTTTCTTTGTCTCTTTATTATTTTTAAATAAACACAAGCGCTGTGGCTTTTCTTCTACTTAATGATCACAGTATCTTCCGTATTGTGTGTTATCCTTTTTTATATAATTTGCTTACTCTCAAAGATCTATAATGACAGATTATCCCAACATCCTCCTTTGTTCTACGTCTCTCTCTCTCTCTATATATATATATAGTACTTATATTTGAAAGGAAATTAGTAATCACCTAATATAAAAATGCAATAATAACAGTAATATGTAGATATGATTTTTATGTTTGGAAAAGTACTGTTAGGTGGTGTGAAAGTATGACGTGTTTAGTTAGAGATATGTGAGGATTATAATTTTGGAACATCATAATATTGTATTGATGTATTTATTAACTTTATTTATTAATTTTTATAAAAAAATTAACAGATAATCATATTTTAATATATATAAAACTTAATTAAATATGAAACCTTAATGAATAAGAATCTAATTCTATTTGGAGCAAGACATCTTTCTGTACTGATGAGGACCATAATGAAATTTGATAATGTTTTTTTATCAATAAATATTAATAGTTAGTATTTATTAGCAGAAAACTGAATTCAAATTTTTTTTCCCTCAGCTTCTTTATTAATCATCCAACGTCCTCAAAATTTTACCATCTAATAATTTATCATCGTGTTATATTAAGTATGAAGTGATAAAGAAATAGAAGGAATTCGTACGGGTGGAGAAAATGCTCGAAAAGCCAGGCTCTCAAAATGTTGACAGAACGTTCAGGCAAGCCTCTCTGGGGTCTCCAAGCTTCTTGTTCCATCATGCCCATCTGGTGGAAGGCTCTCTGCTGTCTTAGGCTTTGTTCTAACATCTTAAGCCTTGGGGTCTCACCCTTGGTCAAACCTCCTGAGCTTCCCGCCCCATCTTTGTCTCCAAGTACTTCACAACTTTGCTTCAGCTGCGCTGTTATCGCCTCCTTCAGACACCGGAAATGCCGAGACATTGCTTTCTGCGCCAGTGCTGTGTATGGCACTGCCGCCCCAAATCCCATCATCAGGTCAAATGAGTTCACTACCATTTGCATTTGCTCGCAGTAGTGGTTGTATCTCCTGTCCACCTGCATCCAACAAAATTATTATAATTCACTATTAACTTGCTATATCAATGAATGAATGAAATGTTGAAGACACCAATTAAAAATAAAAAGGAAAGCTAGCTAGAAGGTAATGTCGTTCGTGCATGTTCTCATTTACTCATCCATTGTGCCGTTTGTTAAAAGCCATAGATGAACCAACTTTAGCATTAATAAAAGAAAGCAACTCATATGCGAAATAAATGTGGATAGTTATTAGTTAGATATATCGCCACTAGCCCATGCAAATAGTGAAAGACAAACACACATATTAAATACGTATTAGTTTATAGTTGTTAATTAAATGGATGGATTAGACTGGGCAGAAAGAAAAATTCTAACTAAGTATTGAAATTTGGTTAATTTGTGAGACTATGTTAGTACTTCTGAAAGAAAAAATAGAAAATCAAAGATCCACGAGATCTAACGAATTGTATAAAGGTTTGATTTTTCCAAGGAATAATAGGGATGCAATGAAATAGTATTAATTGTAAAAGAGTATGAAGAATATCCCCTGGGTTTCTTTTCCGGAGTACTCTTCACCAATTGATAAGGCTCGTGCACATAAATAAAATTAAAAAAAAAAGGCTGAATTTCTTTCATAAGAAAAGAAAAAAGGAACCCTGTGGATCCGTTCTGGTCAACTGAGATATGATAACAATGGCTTTTACTGTAATATTTCCATGATAGGTGTGGATCTGTAAGGTGGGAGTGGCATTGATAACAACTTGGTACGTAATATATATGGTGAGTGAGTGTCTTTCTTCCTTCTGTTGGGGTCTATCTTACACTAATTATAATGAGAAGGAACGTCGCTTCTTGATGGACGTGTTCTCCTAATAGTTAGTCTCATGCTTTTACAACAAACCAAGAAATCAATTAAAATAATATAAAATCATCTCACCAATCAAATCGAAGGATTAAAAAACCGGGTTCCATATTAAAATTAAAATAAGGAACACTTACCTACCAACTGATCCTATGCAAAAGGAGCCCTATTATACCAGCCGGCCTTTTCCTTTTTATATATATATATAAAATATATTAATTGAAGATACCGGCCGGAGAGAAGAAACGTGTGCTTTATTATCCCCGTTGTTAATTTGGAAGACAAATAATGCAGTATTAATTAATGGATTAAATTAAACAAATAATTAAGAAGAAAAAGATATTGGGGGACCTTGACTCTTGATGGGGGAGAGAAGGTAAGAGGGGAACAGAAAGAAAGAGAGAGAGATTACAATACATGCCTCGTCAAGCATAGATAGTAGTTTGACCTTCCTTCTCTGATGCTCAATCCTATCAGCCGCTGACAAAGGAGGAGGAGGAGGAGGCGCATCTTTTGATGAAGGCGAAGAACCACCACCACCGGGATTTGAATTAGGGTTTGAATTCTGTCTATTGAACTTGCTCTTCTTAAACTGACCCCTCCCAACACTGCAAAACTCTTCCAGCAACTCTTGTGCAGCCTTCACATACTTTGAATTTCTCAGAACATTAACTACACCTAACGAGGATGACCCAAACCCAACATGTCCCTGGTGGTTGTTGTCGTGTCCCATCGCCCCTTGTAAATGCAATGCTTGATGATGATGGCTATTATTATTCTTGTACTGAAACTGAACCGCCGAAGAAGAAGAAGAAGGACCACCACCTCCACCACCACCACCACCACCTTGTTGGTGATTGTAATATAGAAAACCACTATCGCCCATCCTCAATTCCTCGGCTTTCGCTGCCTCCAACGAAGAAGACAGCGATAACGAAAGACCTTGCCCTTCCACCACGCCTCCTTGTTGGTGAGCACCCTCAGGAACCCATGTGAATTGACCAAAAGACCCTCCCGCGGCCGAACCAGTAAATCCTTGGAGGGAATTGGAAGAAGGATTTGGAAGCAACATGTGAAGAGTTGAAGAAGGAGTAGTGTGGCTTTGAGGAGGAGAAGGCGACCTCGTTTGAGGGTTCATCAGAAAAAGTTGCATGGCTGCTGCTGAGTCAGCATTAATGCCTGAAATCTGTTGCTGTTGCTGCTGTCTGTTTCCGTACCACTCTCCGGCTTGCCTCGCCGCCCGGAACGTCGCCGTGGCGTGCTGCTGCTCCAGCAATTCCGTCGCCGGCGGAAAATTGAACATCTCCGACAACATTCCGGCGGTCTCGTACACTGGTTCCTCCTCCTCTATCCCTACCAATGGCGCCGCCTCGAACCTTACCTTGTCCCGCCGGATCTGCTGCTGCGGACTCATCACCCTTCCTCTCTCCAACCCATTCGGGAAGCTGAAGATTCCTTGTTGAAAATCTTGGGACATAGAATTGCAGGAATTAATACAAGATCCAAGAGAAAACCAATGGTGTGTAGCACTAGTATTATTGTTGAATGTGACGGTGTTGCTGTTCTTCCCATATTAAAACCATCATCTTCATCTCTTTTTCCTTTCCCAGCAAGAAGTAGCAACAACCACTAATCCCGGCCCTAGCCTCCTCAGCTAGCTTATTCTAATTATTACCACTGTCCAATAGTTGAATTATCGATCAGTTATAATAAGGAGAACAAGCATATCCAACATCAACAAACACTACATAATAGAAAAAGACAGTGTGTTAAAGTTTCAGCTTTGCTAATATCTCATGGGGGGGGGGGGGGGGGGGGGGGGTATATATTCACACATATATGTACCTCTTAGAGTTGCAGGGTATGAAAGGATGTAAAGCTCTCAGACATCGTTTTCCCCTCGGTGGTTTTGATAGCTTCTACAGTTTCTTCTCTCTCTCTCTCTATATCTCACACACACTCACTCACTTTCTCTCTCTATACGTTGTCGCCTATCGTCTCTTTCTCTCCTTTTCTTTCTTTTGTTGCTCTCCGCGGTAAGTGTTTTTCTGCAATCACCTTCTCTAAAAAGAAAGTGCGGGTTTCACAACAATATAAAATTAAAGATGGAGGGTTTGGGGAACTGATATCATACTTGTCTCAAATAAACAGAGAGAGAGAGAGTGTGTGTGAAAGAGAAGAAGAGAGAGGAAAGGGAAGCGGTCGCTCTCACTCTTCGGTCTTCACCTCTTCCTTTCGTTTTTTTTTCCCCGCCAATAATGTCCTTTTATATATACTTTTTTATCTTCATATTCTTGAATTTGACACCATTTTTTTCATATTTATATAAATGGTAATGAACTGTACGCAAAAGAAATATTCATCGTTTTGGAATGACGATACTAACCCTATCTTATCTACATTCTACACACCAAAAATTACGAGCATAATAATGCTTGGAATTACAAGTCAAAGCTAAGGATTATTCCAAACTGACTACGACGAATTTAACAGACTAAGGATTTGTGCGTGTCATTTTTGTTCCCTTTCGAAATATGAGTCGACAAAAGAGAAAGATACACAAATTCTAAATATAGAGGGCTTGTTTGTACGATAAAAATCCTCCAATGTTTAAGAATATATATATGAGACTATGAGAGGATCAAGATCCTTTTTTTTATCACACTAGCTTAGTTTTATATATGCATGGTGTTTAGGAAATTAGCACACTGTCATCACAAGTATTTGGATTTTATTGTCATTTGAATACGTCCTTTGGAGACCAACGCAAACTACGGAATAAAATAAAGATAAGGTGAGTACAAAGTCATCTCAGTGATCCAAACTACCACCATCTTTTTAGATATGTTGAAATGACCATAGTGCCCTACATAATCATTGCCGATGGAGCTGAGCCCCCTTAGTTGGTAAGGACATGTAGGTCATCTTAAGCGCTGCAAATTCATTAATAGCACAAGTGAAGTAAGACGGGGAAATAGAGATTTTAGAAATAAGAAATGCTACACGAAGTGAATGAATGGCACGTGCGAGTGGATGGGTAAAACAGACAAGTTAGGTTTGTGTGGGATAAATAGGGTCTGAAAAGTACCCATAACTGCTTTAAGGTTTGGCTCTGTCACCATGGCCATGTTCATTTCCCTTTTGGTGTACCCTTATTTTTTTACAGGTGTTTTTCATGTTTTACCTTCTTTTACCTATGATTAAGGTTTAAATATATTTTAATATTTCATGTTATATTTAGTTTAAAATTATTTTTTATTTTGATAATTTTTTAATTTAATTTTTCATGTGTAATTCTTTTTATCGCATGCATATTTATTTGCAGCATCCTAGAAATCATACAAAGTTATTATCAAATATAGAAACAATAGAAATTTCATTAAAGTAATTTTTTCTTATACACCCAGGACATTGTTAATTTGCTTTTCAAATTTTATTGTGTTATGAATTTGAAAGACGGTATTATAATAACAACAGATAATAAAAATTAAATTTATAACGAAAATTCAATTCATTATATGAGACTTTTTATGGTGTCCTAATAATTTGAAATATTTTTAATACTGTTATTTTTTTAATCAATAGAATTACATGTTCTCTTCTCATTAATTATATTTTTGTTTTTTAAAATTAGTCCTTGATTATTATCTTTTAAAATTTTAAAATTACAATTTTTTTAAATTAATAAATATTATTATAGATAATTTTAGAAGACTGAAACTTAAAATCATTTAAATTACTTTTAAAACTTTTTTATATAACCTGTTTAAAGAAATAATAATAAGAAATTTTTAAACCCTAAGCCCCAAAAAACTTTTTATAAAAAATATTGAAAGTAACTAAAAAGATTATAGGGTTCAAACTTCTAAGGTTATCTTTAATCATACTTTCTTATTTTAAAAAGTTACAATTGAAGCACCATACTTTAATGTTAACGGTTTCATCTCTCTCTCTCTCACACACACACATAAATCTCCCACAAATCTTAACGTCAACCATTTCATCTCACTCATAACGAAATGCACACACATACAATCTTCACTAACAAATCTACCTTCACCACTCTCTAATCTTCCACAAATTTTAATGTCAACCGTTTCATCTCACTCATAACGAAATGCAGATCAGGTGTCATTTTGAAGGATAGACACACATTTCAAGAGAAGTAATCTTCACTAACAAATCTACCTTCATCATTGTCTAATCTCCCATAAACCTTAATGTTAATTGTTTCATCTCACTGATAACTAAATGCATGTTAGGTGTCATGTCGAAGGACACACACACACATGCCACGAGAAGTAATCTCCACTAACAAATCTACCTTCGCCACTCTTTAATCTCCCAAAAACCTTAATGTTAACCGTTTCATCTCACTAATAACGAAATGCAGGTCAGGTATCATCTCCAAGGAGGAGGATGATGTGGCAGTGTGGTGGGTGTGGGAGCACTTGGCATTTTTTTGGCTACCATTGCCGACAGGGATGTCATGGAGGGTGCTACCATGAGTTGAGTACCAGCGATACAACCTACAACCTCACCCTAAAACTTTTTGAAGTCACCCACAACTCAATCAATCACTACAAGGTCCTAGTTTTCTAGGTTTTGGTTTTGGGATGAAAGGAAAAAGATGAAAAAAAATTCAAAACACCAACCAAAAATTACCTCCCACAGCAGCAAATGGTGGTTGAACCAAGTTGTTTGGTGGAGAATAAAAGGGATAATATTTCAATGTGGAGAGTCTATTGTAATATTATGAACTTGAGATCAATTTGATGGTCATTATTTATGGTGTACAATGAACTACGTATTAGATAGTTCATCGTAGCCTTACCTTAAAGTTAATGTAAAAGAGTTTTGAAATTGAGTTAAATATTAGTTTAACTACAATTTATCGAAACATGTTTTCTTCTAAAATTTGAGTTTGAGACTTAAAAATCAGAAAATTGCAACCATCTCAAATGGACTCTTTAATATTTTGTTTTCAAATTTTAGTTCTCATCTTTATAAGGGTTACGATCAAGTTATTCTATTATTTTTTTACCTTATTTTTTAAAAAATTCATTTTTATATTTTGTTTTCAAATTTAATTTTAAATTATTCTAAACTCTATTATATTCAAGATTAATTAATCAAAATTATATTGAAAGAATTTTCTATAAAAAAAAAATACTATATCCATGATGAGAAGAAAAATCACCTAAGTTTGGATTCAATTAGGGTAGCCATAAATTTATAGAGATGCTACATATACTTTATTGACCCTATAATACATGCATATTAAATTCTATAACAAAATTACAACTCACATTCCTATTCATGCCTTCATGTCTCAATTATAATTTTAAGTCCTAATTGTCGCCATTAATTAATACCTTCACTTCTTTGTGACGGTGAACTTTCATATGTTTGTTAGGTTGGGTTTGAATTTAGTTAAATTATTGCAGTTACATGTATTAGATGTATATGTTTTTATAATGATTTTTTTAATATGTCAAATTACAATTTGATTAAGTATTATATTTTTAAAAATATATGGATAATGAAATATAAGTAATTAGATATCCAAAATGTATAAAAATATATATCGCCATTAATGAGTTCAAAGGTAAGTATTTTTAAAGGCAAATATTGATTAATACCTTATAGAAACTAGATAAAGAATCAACAATAGAAAATTACTAATAAGAATATCATTTCCATGTCTCTATGTAATTTTCAATGCATTCTTATTATATTTTTTATGATCAATTTTTTAACCAATACCCGAAAATATCAACAAGCTAGGGTGGGCCCTGTTAAGAGTACAAGAATAAAAATGATACACTACGCAATATCTTCGCATTACCATCCCTAGCTATGAGCCTATAAAGGATCAACACAGGCCGGTTTGCGACATGTTAGCATATGTCTCCATTTGATTTCAGTATTTTTTATTTTCTTTAAGAATCTTTTAATGTTGGTAGAGGAAAGGTAAAGTGACTAATATTATTGTTTTTTATTGAATTCAGAAAAAAAAATTGTATTTGTTTGATTTTCTCTGAAATAATGAATTGTAATAACGTATTATTTTTTTATTATAAAAATAAAAAACAGACAAAAAAGATTATAATAATTCATAAATATCTTATTCAAAATTAAATATTTTACGAAACTAATAACATTTACCATTTAATAACGAGAGTACGAGACTCGGCACTCGGCAGGTACCAATTTGAACTACCGTCATAACAAGTATTATTTGGAATTCATACCCGGATATGCTCCAGTAAGTGTTACTATAATTTTATATCTAATTTATGGTAACATAACATAGGGCTCGCTCTCTTATCATTTTTAGTAAGTATACATTAGAATTTGTACAGTCTCAAGTTTGACTTTTGCAAATTATATATGCAATATTATGCACGTCTTTTGATGTTCATAGCAGCCCCACCCGATCAAAGAAAACAAAAAGGAGGAAAGAATAGCTTAACGACTCTCATCATCAATTTTATTAAAGAAACATCAACTCAACTACTTTGATTATTAAAATACTGAAACTTACCTATTTTGTGAATCCAAAAAGGGTAATACAAAGTAATTTAATTTGTACGTACTCAAATAATTTATTTTCTTTAAATGCACAAAAATAATTCTTGAACAATTTAAAATTAATCTATCAATAAACATGCGATTGTTCTACCTTAACTAATAATTCGAGTATAAATCTTAAGTTTACAATTATCTTAAATTGTGTTCTATCATTTATAGTAATCCTATATAATTTTAGCAGGATGGTCTCGATGGATGGTACCTATAAACTTTAAAAGAAAAAAAATAAAAAATTAATCTGTTTTTTTTTCAAAAGTATTTAATGATTTTAAAAAAACTCTCTAAGGTTATGATTATCTTTTTTTGGATTAGTACGTTTTTTAACTTTAGATATTTTTCGATCAAGAGTGAAAGGTTAATTAATCTTTTAAGATATTAAGATTCATTAAAAAGGTTTACATTGAGATCATGAATACTTTATTCACTCTTATAGTAATTTAAAAAAAATTATTTAATCTTTCAAAAAAAGTATTTACTCTTGTCTTAATATTTAATTTAATTTTATTAAATAATTAATCATGCCACTGTTAATTATGTATATTACTTTTTTATAATTTAAAATGATTTATATTTAATGCATGCTGTTAAAATTTATCTGAATTAATTTTTTTATAATTTAGAAATGTGTTCTTAAATACTTTATCTAATTTATATTTTTTTAACTTTGTTTAAGTTCTAAAATATCTTTATGATGGTCATCATAAAAAAAAAAACCTTTATGATGGACATGATAATTAATAGTTGAAAACATGTTTCCGTATACGTGCCAAAGGAAAGAAGCTAGCAATTTTCTTTTAATAGCATAGGCAGTTAGGGTACACGCATGTGCTATTTTTCCATGAGAAAATAAGGTGATGTTGCCACCCAAAATTCTTGTAAGCCTGTATACAAAAACGACCATCGGTTGGTACTTGGTAGTTATATTCCCATATTCTGTTTACCACAAAGCTGGGAAACCCGTTCAAATATAATTTGTTAATCCCTACAGTATAATATGGCTATCTCCGCTTAGATTTGAATTTATAGAAACACAACACTTATAAGAATTAATTTGGATAATTTTTTATTAAATATTTATAAATAAAAATATAATAATCAATCATACTTTTTTATAAATCAAAATCAACTTATATTTTTCAACTAGAAAAGATGCTACAAGAGGAAGAATTTTTTTTATAAAAATGAAGTACATAAACTGATTTTAATTTATGATAAAAAAATATTTTACATTTATTTATTTATTATTTTATTTTCTTATGAGTTCTTATTCAAAAGTTTGTTTAAACTCAAATAAATATAGATATATGTCTTGAAAATTTTAATTAGACCGAAATATAACTGAGGCATAAATGTTAATTAACTCAACAATTTGTAATATTTAGCTACAACCAAATATAGTCAATAATTTATGTCTTAAAAATCCTTTAGATAGGATTCCAACTGTTACAAACAATCAACCAGGCAAAGAAAAATTCGTCTCTTTTTTTTAAAATATATTATCAGTGTTTTTAGAAACACGGATTTATATTGTTTATGGTCTAAATTCTCTCTATATATAGAGAGGAAGTGAGAAAATATCTTATGAGAGAAAGTATTATAGAAAAGGGTTTAAGAAAATTAAATCTAGATTGCATATTTAATTTAAAACTTAATGAAAAATCACATGAATTTTTAAAAAACTCACAGTTGTTCTACATTATTTAACAAATCATATATATATATATATATATTCTCACTTGTCCTACATCACCGATACGACTTCTTGTTCACAAGAAGATTTTAAAGACTTAATTGAAAACAATAATATGGTGGACAATTTACAAGAGACGAGCCATCATTTAATATAATGATATTACAAGCAAGAAGAAAATCACATGATTTGAATATTATTTCTAACAAACACGCATATTTATATATCAATTAATTAAAGTCATTGACGTGTACAGACAACCTTAAATATAAGTGTAGGCTTCCACCAAATTATAATATAGCTCAGTTTACTATCTCTCTTCTACACACATATAGCATAAACACATAGGAACCGTCAAATCTCTATCCCTTGGCTTATAGCGTTAACCAAACCTAGTTTTGAGAGTAGAGAAAATATTGATTTTTTAGAAGGCTCAATTAAATTTAAATATTTAATTGCCAATAGTAATTGACGTTTGTTTGTTTCCTTGAGATATAGGTAGGATTTTGACATACGGAAATGAGAGAAAGTGGGAATTGATGAATTGTCATATTTGAAATGCAATTAACTAGCAGGTAGCTATGCCTAGCTAGGTTGAGCAATCTTAAACTCGAATTTACTACTCATTACTCAAACACTCAATTGAGAGGAGGAAAACGAAACACTTTGCATTTGATCTTTCTCCAACTGCAAACCGGAAGAACAATTGACAGCTCAACTTCTTCTCAAGTTCTAAACTATATAGTCTTTTGTGATGTCACGTGATTCCCACACTCCCCTTACACGTACGCTTGGTCCCTTTGCTTTGGCCGGGACCATTTCATCATTGCGAGAACCTAATTATCCCTTATATCCTCCACTCACGTGCCAAAGTCGGCTACGCACGTGTCTTTAATTTATGCATGCTAGTATTGGTTAAACATTTATTTTGTCCTCTCTCCTACTTTTTCAAGTTTGATTACTTTTCTATGCTATAAACATTTTTAAAGTTCACGTTCCGAGATGCAAGTGCCGCACTGCTTTGGGAAAGTTAGAAGGAACAATAGCCACCCCCTTTGCTTTAATTAGGTGGCTAAACTTCTAAAGCCTAAACACCACAAAAATATTGGCTCACCCCTTAATTTGCCTTTTTGGCATCACTATGTGATTTTGATTCAAACAAAAAGAAAACCTCACCATCCCAGCACTTTTTATCTGTACCACACGCTCGACCACCCCTAGAGATGTACTTTGAAGTAAAAAATTCAACACCAATGATCATTTTTCTTATATTCCCAAATTAAAAAAAAATGATTATGATATTTTAGATGGAGAGATAAACCAGTAATGTATCAATCAATTGACATACAAAATATCATGCAATTCACCCAGCGCCGTTGTCATTACCATGTTCACTTATTTAAATATTCGTGTAGCTAGACTTAGATATGGGAAATATGTACGTGGGACCAAAAGCGGATGTTTGCTCGATTTCAAGCACATTCTGATAGCGCTGTCTTTAATTTCACAGCACTAGTTTTGATCGCTTTGTTTTATGGATGACGGGGATAGCAGCAGATATAGGAGCATCGTGCATAGTGCACGCGTCAATATTACTGTAATGTACATGATAATTATTGGGGAAGTTTGATGGCACCTTCCCATGATATATTTACATCTTGTCAATTAAATGAGTAATGAAGTGAGGTAGATCTTTTAATTCTAAGCCCGCATTTTTCTTTTTATACTGTATAATTGATATTACCCCATTGACTAACTGGTCTAGAGCCCACATGTTCATCATCAACTTCATTTGTTAATTGTTGACAAATTATTGGTTCTTAATTATTGCTACTATCTAGTTCGCAGTTGTTATACTCAATAATTCAATATATCTATAACTAGTGTTTTGCGTTTTCATTTCATTTTGCTTTCCCTTCTAATTTTCCCCCAGAAACATGTATACCTTGTTAACTAATTGCTTATTTTCCTATATGTTAGTTACAACTGCTCCCTAATTAAGGCTAATCGAAAGGAGAAGAAGTACTTGAATGGAAACGAGGAAAATTCGTTTAAAGCATCAACATGTACTGCATTCTTAATTTTTATGGGTGCAGTGTAAAAGTTAGCTTTGTTAATAAATCAGTATACCATTTTGTGTACTTTCATTCTTTTGCTCCTTTTGGGAAAGAAAAAAAACTAAGAACAAAGAACATCGATCCTTGATATGTTTTTATATATATGCATTGGTTAAAGCATAATACAAAATCAGCTAATGATTTCCAAATGCTGCTAGTCTGCAAAGCCAGTTTCTTGTTTTATTAGCAGGTAATGCAGCAAAAGGTTAAGGGTCAGAATCTGATGTAGCCTTCAGTTTACATATCTGACCCTATCACATACAAGATTTTCGAGTATATAATGGTCCTAATCCCTTGCATACGTGTGCAGTAGTAACGCCTTAGTACGTTAATTAACATCATGTCGCTAATTTGTTGGCAAGATCTATCATTCCAATTTTATATTTTTACATTCGCCATCCTTCAATCCAACTTATCTGATAATGATAACTAAATTTGGTAATATTTATGTGCCATTTGATTAACGGATATTGTAATTAGTCCATTAATCTATAATAAATTTCTCTTTTTTACAAGTTTATATGTATTTTTCATGAGAGATAATTTTGATCAAGTCAATTATGAACGATGAAGCTCTTTGATTATATATAATGTCCACTTTAAAATATTTTTATTAGTAATATAACATTTAGTATTACCCTATAAAAACATGTATTATTAATAATTTTTCATAAGCTAAATATTTATAATCAAATAAATGTTTAAAGGAGAGCACAATGAGTAACACACCAAAACTATTATTAATATATTAAATATCGTGGTTTTTATTAGTAAAAGTTTATGCTTATTAGTTATTTAATTGCTGTCTAATGCAAAACTTTAACTAAAATAGTTAATTAATAATTGATTTATTATTAATAGGTGTATTTTTTTTACTATTGGACACAAGCCCCAAATAATTCCCCTCACCATCAGCTTCAAAGAAAAACCCTCATCTATGTACGTGCATGTGGAGGATATATATTACGAGCTGTAATAAATTACTCTAACTTTTCTTATTTGTTTATTTTGAAGCGGTTTAAAAAGAATTCATACTCTTTATTATATTAAAAAAAATCCTAATAGGACCTTTATAATTATTTTTCTCTTATCAATTATGAGTATAAAATATTTAATAATTAAGTATATATAAGAACATATTACTTTTGTATTTTTTTTCACTTTTGAAGATAAAGATTATTTTTTATTTTAAAATTTAAAAATACAATTATTATTTGCTCAGTCATATCCTTATAAAAATTGAAGGAAAACAATAGTGTATAATAGTCATAATAGAAATAAAAGGCTAAGAAAATACAAACAATTTTAATAAAAATTAGGAGATTAATTATTTTTCTTAATCTATGTGCATGCTATCATCTTTAAAGATAGGATAAACAAATGAAAGAATTAAAAATTCTAATAATGAATGTTTTCTTTAAATTTATAAATAAACACATAAATAGAAACATAATTTTCTCTAAAAATCATCAAATAAAATAAGGGAGTAATATATATTAGCTAGCTCAAATCATCTATGTAAATTGAAACCAAAGAGTAGCTGCGGTGTCTTTCATATATCACTTGCTACCTATACACGCACGTTCCACCTTTCTCTTGTTGTTTAACAAGAGATGCTACGCACTTGTCCTTCAATTTCAATGTGTTCACATATTTTACAGTTTAGCTGCACCTTATCTATATATACACGTGCTTTTCACTACCGTACTAATCAATACCACCACCAACAAGGAGTGTTGTGGTCATGCATGGGGGCAGCAAAATGTGGTAGTAACGGAATCTCGAATATCGAGGAGAAATATTAACATTGAGGGGGTGCATGCATTTAACCAAAAAAGACAGTGATGAAGTTGTTTGAGGTTTAAGAGTTAGAGCTAGCTATAGTGTGGTACCTGTCGGGCCACTGTTCCTTTAATGCAATGGGCTCGAGTGTACCTATTCGGATTTTTTTATTTTTTTTTTGCGATGTTTATGGTATCTGCTAGCTTCATATCTAGTATAGTTTACACTTTAACTGCACCGAAAAGTTTAATTATAGATTCTTAAAGGCTCTTTGCGTTGTTTTCAAGTCACGTGTTGACTAAATATATTACAAACACAGAACAACGAAACTAGTATGACTTATTACGATTCTTATGTACGTACATTCATGCTCTGTCGTCTTTTTTCGCTTCCAGGTTCAATTAAAAGTGGACCTAAAGGTTCAAATGCACAAACATGCTCGTAAAGCTATTTAATGCATGCAATGTATAGCAAGTGCAGGAATTTCATGAATACCATATCAAACCTCACGTGAAGTGATCACATGAGATTAAGCCAATTGTGATATATATATGCAACATATATATCTTATTTTATTTATATATATTATTCTTTCACCTTTCCCTATCAATATATACTCTTATTCTTTTCTTAATCCTGTGCATAAACGATAAACTTCATATATAAAAGGATTCTGAGTCCATCTGTCTAGTTTAAACGAATTGTACTATCCTCTCTCTGTGCATGCTCATCACCAAGATATGTCTTTATTTGTTGGAAAAAAATGTTGTATATCGCTGTTATGTTATAGCAAATTGCAAGTGTAGATGGCGACCTTACGGGACCAGCTAGCGTGTCCTCGGATCTGCAATCACAACTACGTTTTAGTTGATCATGTCTTGATGAACTCCCCGGAGCAGCTTAATTAATTTCAAGCTAAAAAGGAGTTTGGTGCAAAATTATTCTCATCATATTTGCAACAACGATTATCTACTCATATACTCTAAATTAAAATACTTAATTTAGAGAGTAAAACTATCATAGTCTCTACTCTTTCAATGAGATATTCGCAACAATTTTTTCCTTCTATCCTAGCTAACAAGCCCAAAAAATATCTCTCCTAACCATATCAAATTTTCTACTTTTTATCTTTATTTATATTTATATACTTATTTTTATTTTAACTTTTTATCCATTTCAATTTAAAAATAATCTCATATTATAATTTATATTATTCATTTCTAAATTAAAATATAATTTACATATTTAAAAATATTTATTTAATATTGTTCGGTACCAATTTTTAGAATAAAATATTTGAACAAAATAGTTTTCAAAGAGTCTCCCGTAAGCTGGAGTTAGATAGTATACCTAAAAAAAATTCGATATATATATTAGAAAGAGTACCCCATACACTATTTGGACCTAGTTATTATAAATTTTAATTATATAAAACTAGGGTGTGTGTCTCTCTATTTTTTAAATAAAAATAAAATAAAAGAATAAGATCGATAAGGAAAAAAGTTTGGAGGTTAAATAAAAAAAAAATAAGGGTGAAAGGAAAGAAAGAAACTGAAAATAACGATAGTTTAAAATAGAATATATTAGAATTTAAGAAATCGTTCAAATATAAAATCGCCTGATCAATTGTGTACACAAATGTCAATATTTTCATTATTATTAGTATAGATTAAATATTTATTTTATAAAATACACAGACAAAAATATTAGTTACATATCACTTATATTTTTTTCAGAAGATAATCCACAAATTAAAGAATGTAATTAATAGTTTTTTATATTAAAATTATGATAAATAACATTGATTAAGGAATTAAAATTTAAATTTTATCAAAAAAATATTACCAATGCATCCTATTATATTTTTTTAATATGTCTCTTAACATATTTTTAAATTTAATAAAAATATTTCAAATTTTTACTATAATATTTTTAATAAAAACTTATTTTCTTAATTTTATTTTATATAATGCATTATTTAACATTAAATATCATTAAAACAAAAAAAAGTCCTCTTGTTTCGTTAGAACTAATGAGAAAAGACATATGAAGATGAGACTTTGAATAAAATACTAGATTTTTGCTACTTGTAGAGGTTGAAACAACATAAGACCAATGTCAAAATTTTAAGAAGAAGGAAATTTAAAAAATGTGTGAATTGTTATAAATTTATAGATATATATATTTGTCTTTGATTCATAAAAGAAAGTCAAAATTTTAAAGACATATTTCTGTTTAATTTTTATGTTGACATGCACCTAAAGTCAAATAAACTATTTGAGGGGTCTAATAATTCATGGATAGAGGTAAACATATTTGGCATGATTCTCTACTAGAATTTATGTGATTAATTATAATAAACTAGATTTAATGAAATCATCACTTGGGTAGAGACTTTATTTAACTTAAGGAGACTTTATATAAAATGTTTCTTTAGAACCAAGAAGGAACGACACATGATTAGTTTTGAATTGACACTAGTTCCCGTTAAGATTTTATTTTCTTCCAGCTATCTTACTTTTGTTACTCCTCATATACCTTGCAATTTCTTTTATATGTAAAGCCACATTGGAAGGATAAACACTTTTAAATCAATATATTAGTATCCTCTAAAAAAATCAATTTATTAGTATAAGAATTTGTACATTTTTTTGGGAAGAAAATGGAAAAAAAAAACCCTAAAAAAACTAAAAATCGCACGGAAAGGGACAATTGAAGAAACACTAACCCTTACCGCAAGGGAAATATGAGGAGGAATCACATCAAAAACACCAACTTGACCATCTAAGGACATGTCACAGCTTGGCATCCTGTCAGATAGTTGATTAGTTTCCCTTAGAACATGAACTCATAAGAATTTCTACTATAGATCTAGAGATTTGGTTTTATTTTAATTCTAATTCCTGGTTTTCTTTCTTTTCCCCTTAATTAATCATTCTTCTTTCTCTTCAATCATGATTTGTAAATTCTTAAATTTTGGGTTGGTGTTTTATCATTGAAATTCGAATTTAGATTCTTGAGAGAAATATGTTAAATGTTTAATTTGCCACGATGCCTAATTATAGGTTTGTTTGAATTTCAAATTTTAATTAGTTCATAGACTCAAATCATACTTAACTAATCTTTAACCTAACTTGGTTATATTTTGAATGCTTGATTCAGTAAGTCACACTCTAAAATTGATTGGTGCCTAATTAGTTAATTTTAGAATCAAACAAAAATTAAATCTATAATTGGGATAAATTGTTAGAAATCCATGATAAACCCGAGTAGAATCCTACCTAGTGGATTGACTAATTTTAATGATTTGATTTCCTTCCTTTTTAATTGTGATTTGTTTTCTTTAATCACCAATCAAATTTTAACACTCTTTCTAATAACCCTAGTTGAGATACAATCAAATATCTTTATCAGATAATAACCCATCCTCGTATAACAAGTTTCATAACTTATGCACAACCTTTTTAAAGGCTAAAACGTTATGGCATCAGGGCATTTCCGAACCTCAAGAGGCAAAAGCTTGGGCTCTCTTTCTGGAGTGGCTTGAAGGATCTTAGTCTTCAAAATGTATTACTTGAGATTGATTGAAAATCAGTGGTGTAGGGTCTCTATAGCTGCATGTCTGAAATTCAGAGTTTTAATGTCTTTTATCCAAGCGTAAAACTTCTCCTAATAATGTGTCAAACATAGTGATGAGTTTTATAAGGAGCCAAACAAATCAAATCATTCACAACTTAATTAGAGCGTTTAGATTATATGTTAGCGGTCACACTTTTGATCTTATTTCTTTGATTATTAATGAAATGATGAGTTGTTTTCTGTAAAAAAAAAAAAAAAAAACACTTATGGGAGACCTCAAATCAAATTGATGTCATTGTTGAGAATCTTCTATTCATACAAATCTTATTAGGAGTTACTAGGTAATTAATTTCTAACATTTTTTTAAGTATATGTTATTCGTAAGTTAGGTTAAAGATTAAGTAATTAAAATTTGAATACTTAGAATATATAGTTAGAATCTTAGTATCCATTCACTGCTATAAAAAAGACATTTAACATTGGTTAAAATTTATTAACATTATCTAATAACATCGGTTATCAGAAAATTGATGTTATTTATCCTTAGTAGTGATATTTTTATTGTATTTTCACATTGTTTTTGTTTTGAACTAATGTAAAAAGTAATTGTTTAATATTAATTTTGACCAAAACCAATGTTAAATACTAGATTTCTACATCAATTTCAGATACAATGGCTGTTGAATAATTAGTTTTTACATTAGTTTAACCAGAATTAATGTAAATTGTCCAATTTTTTTTTAATTTTTTTTTTGCTTTTACAATAAACCCAACCTGGAATTCAAAATAAATCAAACCCAAGCAGTTTCAATGATACAATATATATTTATATTGGAATTATTAATACATTTACAAACAGTTTCGTGTTAATCATGTTTACAACTATAGTCCAAATCAAAACTTTGCTAAAATGCAAGTTATATTATTCTAACATTCAATGCTCTATTTCTAAGACCTAGAAAATATCTTGCCCGTTGTTTGTGAATTGCTTCAACTTCACTCAATTCCAATCCCATTCGATCCCTAAAACTCTGCAACATGTATACAATAATCATAAATTAATTTACATTAAATAATGGAAAGTTTAATATATTAAAGTCAATAATTATTTCCCTTAAGACTTTTTCAAGTAAATGAAACTTAAATGATTTTTTTTCCAAGTAAACAAACTATAGTGCTTTCTTCCAACCATTTCTTGATAGCCCCTGAGACTATGGCCAGCATCTAATGCATAACAAAATAGCCACACTTTACCTCCAGTTTGAAAACTACTCTAAATTCAATATGAAATTTAATTATACCTCAGAATTTAATGAGCAGTCACTGAATTTATACAGTTCAGTTTAGTTTTAGGTATAAAAAACTAGTAAACTAAACTTGTAAATAATTTCAAGTCATGCAGAGCCTACTTCATCAGTTCTAAAACCATTAATTATATATAATAGCTTAACAATTTAAAACTCATACATGATTTTGTATAAGCAAAATTTATTATTAAAAGTATAAGATATATATAACATCCCATGTACAATTATAAGAAAAACTCACATCCAGACAAGGCTTGTGGAGGACCGAATGTTGAAACAAGAAAGCCATAATTTTTTCTGTTGTTTTTGGATCTTGAAAACATGAAAGACTACTAGTCAATGATAAATGTTGCCGAACTAAAACCTTTTGGGTTTAAATTGCATTAAATTAAGATGCAAGCCAAGACAAGACAAGGCTACTTGTTTAAATTACAGTAAAATAAAGATGCAAGCCAAGACAAAATCATTTTCCAACATGAATAATAGCAAGTTCACAAGATATAGCAAATATAGAAATTAACGAATTTATAATTAACGAAAAATAATAGTAAAGAAAAAATAATTGCCAATACCAAAAACAGAAGAGTAAGTATCCGATATGAGAGGAATATTTTTTTAAAAGATTTTATTTAATTTTTAATCAAATTTTTATATGCCTCTCTTATTTCAAGTACAGGTACATAAAACTTGTGAAGAAGCATGGCTTGGAGATTTCATAGCCTGGCTTGGAGGCTAATAGAGGATTGACATGGCAAATGACAAAAAAAAGAGGTGATAAGGAAGTTCACAAGCAAGAATGATTAGAGTGTTGCACCAATTTTATGGCAGTTCATGTTATTTTAAAGAATGTGCCTTAACTGTTTATTTTCTTGTATTTTTGTTAGAGTGACAGAGGAGAAACCAAGATGTTGTTCTGACCCTCATTTGCCTCCTTGTGCAACGTAAGTAGTTGTTAATGTATTTATCGTTACAATATCTTGTCTACAAGACTGCATCTCATTGTGCTAGCACTATTAATATAAATGCAAGTTTGTTGAGATTATGGCTCCAGTTCATAAAGGTATTAAGGGAAACAACGTCATATAATCACAATATATTGATTACTGAGTTCAATCCAGTTTATAAAGCTTATCTAAAGTTTGGCTTTACTAGGTTTAGAATTGAACTTCAAAAATTCAAAGGTCCTCAAGGTTACATATTAGAGTGTGCATAAATAAAATTAAGATTCATAGGACATAGCTAATAGTCTAATACTATAAACATTAATCCATTTTTCACAACTTCTTTTTGTCTGTTTAATATAATAAATCCGTGCTTTTGAGTTGAATTTCAAACTTGTTTCTGCACTCAAATCACACTAGAGGCAGTAGTAAGTTTGTGAGAGCAAAGCCGGTTAGTATATAGTATTAACCTTGATTTGTACATAACTGGCAGGAAAAACCATTGAGTGGATCTTCCAGTTGATTTATACATTAACAATTTAACACGGTATAAGAGGACTAGTAGTTCTAAACATTTTTTCAAGAATATTAGAGATAAGGTATAAAATTAAAATAAGAAAAAAAGTTAACTTATTACTCCCTATTGTGAAGATTTCTGTCTGTCAGGGATCATCATCACCCAACCAAGCCTTTTTGTGGCAACTCTGTTTTGTTTTCAGCTATAAATCTTGAAGCAGCTTCATTGCATTTCACGTCATCTACTTTCATTTGAATGACCTTAGCGGTCAAATAGTTTGGATTAAATTTGTATTGACACAACTCCAATGTTAACAAGATTTGCTTAAGGTTGAGGTTTCATTTCCTGCTCAAGGCAAAGGAATCAAGAAAGTGATAACTATATGTTTGTGATAATGTTTAGACTACAAGTTTTAGACCGAGGCCTTATATTATAGGTTTGCGCAAGGCACTATACCTTCCCACCTGGGGGACCAAATTTGCTAAATTAATTTAATTAGTAATAAACTACTTAACTTGGTTATTTTCCGGTTTACAAACCGAAAAATGGCTGTTGGAAAAAAGCATAAATACCATGAGGAGATGCTAGAATGACATTGTGGCAAAGGATGGCTGGAAAACTCACAAATGGTGACTAGAAAAATGATTATGGAGAGAGACAACTAGTTTGAAGGAAGAATCATGAAAATAAAATAGAGCTTTAGATTTGTGGAGACTCAATAGTGGAATGTTTTTTTCCCCAACAAAAAATATATATATATTTATTTATTTATAAATTTATAGGCACCAAGGGTACCAATCCTTTTTACCCAGAAGATGATACCATTATGATACCATGTTGAAATTATGGAGTTTTAGGTATTGAGAAACAAGTTGAGAGAATAAACAAAAGAGAGACTTTGAATGATATTCTATTTTGGATTGTGACATATTACAATATGATATGTTACTAAAACCTCAAGACTAATCATAAACCTAACTAAATGGAGAAACAACTCATGAGATAACCAAATATGGTAATAAGTTCAAAGAGATAATGAATAAATATGAAAACTAATCTAAAGGACAATCTAACATACTCTAACATATGAGCAAGATATTTTGGACATCTTCATATATTCTAATAAGAGACAAGACTAATTTCTACACTTTCACCTAACAACTTTAAGATTTTGGTATGTCTAGCTCATTCCCTTGCATGGTATAAGTTAAAAAACCTTCATGGTGAAATGATTGCAATTTGATATAAAATTTATATAAAATACATAAACTGTTTCCAAATTGTGTCAGGTGAGCTATTGTGTGGTGTGCGCCATTCTGATGAATATGCCAGTAAGAAAGCAATAATTATTCAATAAAGAAGGGAGCAACAATTACTATTTCCAAACTTAATGTATCCTAAACTATAGGAAGCAATAACAATAGGCTATAACATTATAGAGGATTCATTGAATTCATGTAAGCCTTCAATGCCAATAAAGAAACCACATGAAAGGTTCAAGCCAAGCATTTGAGGAGAACATACACACAAATACTAGTTCACTAGCACACAAGAAAATGTAGAAACAAGCGGCAAACCTTACCAATTGCAAGGCATCAGTCATAGGGCTCTCACCACGGACATGCATATCTGTGATATAAATGTGAAGTAGCATTTTAAAAATCCACAAAAGAAAATGAAGATTATACCCAGACAAAAAACTGGAAAAGGAACACAAATTAGAAATTATAGACTTGAAATTCAAGTAAGGTAATAATAGAAAGGTAAACCCCAAAAATAAAAATCCCAAAAACTAAATGATAACGGTTAAATATGAGTTATTTTGATAATAAAAATATATTGAAAATATCTTTAAAAATAATTCTTTAGCAGTTATTTTGGGCTTAAATGATATGAATTGATAATTTTCTTATCTATGACTTAAAGATAATTATTTAGCAATTATTTTTGGCTTAAATGATATGATTTGATAAATTTCTAGCAGTTATTATTGACTTAGATATGAATTGATAATTTTCTTATCTCTGGCCTAAAGATATTTCGGTTATTTTCTTATCTATGGCTTGCAGATATGAAAAGAAAAGATTAAAAGATCCAACAGATATAAAAAAAAGATAAACAAGGAAGATTTTTTGCATCAAGCCCAAGTCCACTCCAACAACTATAAATAGAGAATCAGGTCAAGGAGAAAGACACACTGAGTCTCAGAGCACTCTTACCATTATTCAAAGCATGAGAACTCTTTCTCTCCCCATTCTTTTGTCATTCTTATTCTTTCTTTCATCCCCTAGTTGTAAAGCCCTCATGGTCACGAGTGGCTATCCCCTAGTTAGGGTCTGACAGGCCTAAAAAGTCAACGATGTATGGTGTATTTCAAGATTTATCAATGCAAAGAGGATTCCTCTTAGGTTTTTTTATTCTATTTTCTTCTCTACTTTATCTTGCATTTTTATCTTTATTTTCTTTTGGAGGTTAGTTGCTCAAGAGAGGGTAACCTTTAATAAGATCTAAGGAAAAGATGCATACATCAATTTTAGGGATTAGTTGCTCGAGAGAGAGAGTAACTCCTAATAGAACAAATAAGGGAAGAAATAATAAGGTAATCATTGCTAGGCATAGAATGGTGACTTTATGCCCATGTATTTAGCAAACATCTAGAATCTAGTCTTCATGCATTTTATTTATCGAGTCTTTGCAAAGGCATTTGAAAGATAGGTAAATAAAATAGGTTTGTCATTGTGAGGCATCAGGGACAGGTAAATGGATAGATGTGGGTAGAACATGTCCGATTACATTGATAGAGAAACATCATAAATTCATACATCTTAGGCAAGTTAAGCATGTCAGGTATTGACATTCGCATCTCATTGAAATCTTTCTCTTAATTATTTTGTTTTAATTCTCTTGTTTTTACTACTACTCCAATATTTTTCTTGCAAATTGAAAGTTATCCCAACACAAGTGCAACACAAAATTCCTGTGGAATTCAACACTCAGACTTCCGAGGTTTTACTACTTAGACAATTGGTACACTTGTCAATCTGTTAATACTAAAAATGTTCGTTCAATCATTATACAGAGTACCACACTGACCAATCACTCAGCTTAAGTTTTTAGGAGGACGGTGGAGAGGGAGGTGAAACCGACATAGATTGGGAGGGTGCGAATGACATGGTCGTTTTGGGAGACCCAATCCGCGAGGAAGTCGCATTTTGGTGTGGGACCTCTGTAACTGTAAGCGAAAATGAACCTGAAACCGACAACAACGACGATGAGAGGCGAGGGCTTGAGAGTGATTTGGGCATGACGACAGTGGCGATGACAAGCATGACGACGAAGGTGACAATGACGACGATGGCGACGAGAGACTAGGGCTCAAGAGGTTTGGACGATATGTGAGGTTTGAGCACAAGAGCTCGAATATGAGCAAAACTTAGCGTTGGATATTTAGGGAAGCACAATATCGATTTTAAAAAAATTGTTAATGAGCAAGACTCAACATAAGATCTCATAAAATCGATGTTAATGCACGAGACTAACATCATTTCTAAATAAAATTGATGTTGAATACAATAGGTAAGATTAATTTTTTTTAAATCCGATGTCAACATTGATTTTCATATATATATATATATATATATATATATATATATATATATATATATATATATATATATATATATATATATATCGATGTTATCTAGATGATGTAATATGCATACTTTCTAGTAGTGTTTTTATATTATATATTGCTTATTAAATCTTGTGTGGCCTTTATTCTACTTAAATATAAAATTAATTATCTCTTTAATAATAGTGCAAATGATTATTTAAATCTTGCTAAGCTTACCTACTGATGTAAAGGTCTAACCAACCATTTCCCTCAATTGAGGTACCTCAAAATACTCTATGATGTTAAGCAACCAAAACCAAGCATACATTTTTGCTTTAAAATTAAGCCTCGTGGCTCTCTCACATACAGCACCAAACCCTAGTTTCTTCATAAAAAAAAATTGTTTCCCACTCCCCATTGGCGGAAAAAGTTGAAATCCATAGAGTTCGAAACGTACTATACGAGAAAATCATAAAATAATGAAAAAATTGTTAATATATTTAAAGTCAAATTAATACGCAAGTCTCTAAAGTTTCATTAGATTTTTAATTCTGGCTCTGTAATTTAAATTATTAATTTGATTTTTTATAATATAAATTTATTATTATATTCTTAAAAGTCAATACCAATAAACTTCCATTAAATATTATTACATAGTATTTTTATATTGTATACACATTTTAAATAATAAACGGATAATATCTCTTTCTTATATTCTGTTTTTTATTTGCTCCCCGAGTTACAACAATAGTTTTTTACATTTTATTTTTATATTGGTTCAACTAATAATGCATCCATTCCCCACTCTTAATGGAAAAAAAATATCTAATATAATGAGATTGCATCTTATATGTGCTATTTTTTTCACGAGACCACTAGAAAGGAAAATTTATTTGAATTAGATAAGATCTTTGTGAGTGATAAGATTTTTTTTCTTAAGTAATTAACACAATTATATATTTAAAATTTAATTTTGAGAGTATTGACTAAGCTGAAATAATCACTTATCATTTAAATTTAAATATTTAATCCATGTATTTAGGTAGAAAGAGGGAAGGGAATTTTTTTTGTCATACCCTGATATCCACAAAAATAAAACTTTCCTCCAAATTGAAATATGAAAGTAAAGATAATTGAAAAATATCCAAATAAAAAATATTGTAAGAAGATAGGATGTATATTTTTTTTTCATGTAAGCAGCCCATTCACGTGGTTGTTGGCAAACTAGGATTATTAGTGAGTTTTAGACCTTAAATCATCTTGGGTTTCAGAGGACTATGACTAATCCAAATGCAAAATGGACTGCGCAGCCCAGTGCTTAGAGTAATCATATATGTAGTATTTTGGGCTATATATTCTGTACTCTTAAGACACGTTTGCGATATTTTGGGCTGTCAAGTGGATGAGCCTTAAACATGACTTATCAAATTCATAATTTTGATTTTATCTTAAAATAGTCTACATTTATTTTTTTTATTTTATAAATTTCATAATTGTATTTCAATTATCAATTTTACTTATTTTTACATTTTAATTTTTTTTATATCTTAAATTAAGGTCAAGTCTAACGATATTAAAATGATAAAAAAATAAACATAGTCAAAATTGAAGACTGAACAAAAAAATTTAAAATAAAAGGGATTAAATATTTTTATTTTAAAATAAAATGATAAAAAAATTGTGGACTAAAAGAATAAAGAGACCTAAAATTGTATTTAAGTTTTTTTTTGTTTTTTTAATATTTCTAAAACACCTTTTTTTTCAATCAAACCATATAATTTAATTGATTAAATAAGATGTATAATTTTTTTATTCATTTTTTAATATTTTTGAAACACGCTTCTCTCGATCTAAGAGATTTAACTTGGTTGAGTAATATGCACAATTTCAATTCCTTCAAATAACCTCTTTGATGGCACTCTCTCTTCCTTTCACAAATTTCTAGTCAATGAAAGTCGATTAACATTTTATCATTCTAAAAATTTCTTTCCGAAAGGTAATTTTAAGAATATGTATATGTCTTGGAAATTAATTTCTAAAATGCATAAAATACAAATGCACTCTAGTAATAAACTATATGCCCTATAGTAATAATATATTTAATACATTCTATTTTTTTTTTACACATCTACAAAGTCGGTAAAAATATTTATCTTTATTTTTTAGATAAAGTAAGTTTTGAATACATTTATTTTCTTAAAATTTTCTTTATAAATTAGGAGGAGAGTAGATAAAAAGATTTTATAAGAAATTTGTATATTGCTCTTATATTATATGCAACATGTGTTTAATTTATTACTCACTTCATTGTGAAATAAGTGTGATTTTGAATTGTTATTATATAAAAATTAAATTTAAGTGAGAATTTTTGTATAAATAATTTAATTATTATATAAAAATATGTCATTTTTTAAATTAATAATAATTTTTATATATAAAATTTGATCAGTACATAGTTTTTAGATAGATTTTTTTTCTTAACCCTTCTCTCTCGATGGCTCACATAACTTTTCTTACATCAGCCATTTCATAATTTGTTTTTGTTTTGTTCTCAAATATTATTTTTAAATATTTTATTATTATTATTATTATAAATTGAACATTGATTTAAAATATAAATTACACTACAATGATAGTTATTTCAAAATAAAGGACGTATTTCCAGGGACGGATGCAGAAACAAAGGAGAGGCTGGAAATGTTTTTTTTCTTTATAATTGTTTAAATGCATAACTTTTAATAAATAATAATTTTAATTTTTTTTACTAATTTTACACATAAAATTGAAACTGAATTTTATATTAAATGATAGATTTAAATATGTTTTTAATTGTTTAAATTCGGGTAATTGTTTTTTCCTTCAAAAACAAAATTATTTTTATGAATCTCTCAAAATTTTCAAAAAATTACTTTTAGTCTTGTTTTATTTATTGTATTTATGATTTCACAATTTTGTGATATTTTTAACCATCAAAATAAATATTTATAATTTATTTTTCTTAAAAATAATTTCTAGTAGTATTAAATGGCCAAAATATTGACTTGTATGGATTGGTGATTTTTTATAGATATTTTTGCGGTTTTAAAGAAGAAAAATTAAAACAAAGATGTTGAATTGCAATGATTTTTTTTTTTTTACATATTTTGATGGATTTAAACCGCTATAAATCATTTTTAAAGAAATTAAATTGGAAAATCTAATGGTGAAAAATCGACACAAATTATGATATCATTAGCAAAAAAAATAAATAAAATAAAAGTAAATTTTAGAAAATTTGAGAAACTGATAAAAATAATTTTTTTAAGGACTTATAAAACAATTACTTAAATTTAAAGGATTAAAATATATTTAAGCCTAAATGATAATAAACAACTAATTTTATACACTTTATACTATTTATCATTTTAACCATTATAATAAAACAACAAATACAATTAATTTTATACCATTTTACACCTTAACTATTATTACAATAACAACAATTACACAACTAATTTTATACACTTTATACTAATTATCATTTTAACCATTACCATCAAACAACAAACACAACACCTTAACTATTATTATAATAACAGCATATATAATTTTATACTAATTAACTTTTATATATATATATATATATATATATATAAAATTCAGGGGAGAGGGGCTGAGACCCTGTCTATATATATAATTAAAGATGATATATTAAATATGATAAATGTAATATTAATAATAGTATTAAAAATTTAAGATAATTATCTATATTCTATTAGTTATGATGGAAATGTACAACTACATTTTCATTTGAATTCAGTTAGATGAACTCTTTTTTTCCAATAGGTATAAGTTGATAGTTGAATAATCTCTCACGTAAGATGGAAATGTACAACTACAACATCTAGGAATAAACAGCTTCACATTATTATTCAACAAAAAACAAAAATCAACTTCACATGACTAAATCTTACTTCTTTTTTATTCCTCCAAAATTATAAAACTTCACATTTTTCTGAAATTCAACTGCTTCTCTTCTCCTCTTCGATTCTCTCTGAGAGAAAGTTTGGTAGACTGAAAGATTTTATTCTAAAATTTTTTAAGTAAAAAATTATGATTTTGATGTTTATTACGTAATTAATAAAAAAATTGCCACAAATCCTAATTCTCCATGATCAAGTTTAATTTACTTTCCCACAAAAATATTCATAAAAAAGAACAAAAATCCAATTTTAACAGTAGATGAAAAAATTCAATTACATATTTTATATAAATATTTAATTTCTAACAAATATATTAAAACTAACCAAACATATTTTTAATGTTATCCAAAAATAAATTTTCCGATAATCATATTTCTCACTTATGAAAATTTTCTACCCTACTAAACTTCCCATGATTCAACCCGACCTATCTTTTAAGGAACGTTGATAATTACAATATTACCTTAAAAAGATTCCAGTGTTCCTCTTTTTGCCTTGTTTTCCTTAACCCTTTTTGCGTAGAATCTAAGTACCCCCTTTCTCTTTCCTTTCTTCTTTCTTTTGGTTTCAATAGCTACTTGGTACCTGGGCATATCCATTACTTTACTCTATTCCCTTTATGATCGTTTTTTTCATGACTTATTTTATTCTGATTCTTCAGATTCCGTTGTCTCTGCAGATTCTTAATCTCTTTCTGGTCAGTTCCCACTTTATTCTTCTAACTCACCATTTTTTCTTTTTCTTTCTTCCTTTCGCTACTTCAATCGATATGTGTTGTGGGTTTGATGAAGGGTGTTTCATTTTTTTATATCTTTTTATTTTCCTGAAGCAATTTAACATGGTTGAATTATTTATCAAACAGTCTCATTGGGTATTGCGGAAGTGAAGAGTTTTGAGCTAACAGTTAGAAATCCGATGTTTTTGCTTAATTTGAGATTTGTCGATGCTAGTACGTGAAGGAGGCTTTAATCATATGTTATCGTTGAGATTTTACACGAATGAAATCTGCTTGTCATCTTTTGTGTTGTTATATTTTCTTCATTTAGATGCTTACACATATTGCAAGTTTTTCAGTTTCTGATAAGCCATATCAGTTGTGTAGGAATCTCTATCAGTCTAAAAACTTTTAATTTTCCTGCAATACCTCTCCACACACACATAAACTTATATTGGACATATCTAATGAGAGCGTGAGAGGTGAGGTGAGACGAATAAATCTCAGTCAATAGTCATACAATCATATACAGATGGTGAAGATTATTTTAATTAGTTTTAACTTTAATCATCCATTTCAATTATACAGTTGAGATTCACTCCTTCAGCCATACATGTACAATAAATATTGTTTTGATTATTTTTAATCTTAACGATCCAGATTGAGATTTGCTTTTCTCAGGCTTTTATCTTACATTTGATACACTTCCTATATATGTATGTAATCCCAATCTCTTGTTGCATTCTTGTTTCTGTCATTGCTATTTTCCTTAGTGTCATAGCATATTTTTCCCCGGAAACGTATGTGTATTATATTGTAGTTTTTGATGCAGGTTAAAAGTTTCTAGAGGATGGTCATGCTGCAGTTGAATTTTGAAGTTTGGACTCAATGCATAGCCTTTGTTTTTTTAACAAGCTCTTATTAGTCTGCCATTTTTCCTTCTATGTAAATTATGGAATATATTTTCCTTACCTACTCCTGGGGCATATTTTCAGACAAGGGTTTGCCAACCTGAAGGTAAATAATTTTGCATGAAATGGGTTGGTTTACCAAGTTGCTTAAGGGCTCTGATTATAAAATTTTACGAGGGCAATACCATGGCAAATATGGAGAGGACAGAATTTGGGATAATCATCATAGTTCGATGGTAAACAAAGTTTTTCCTTTTCTAGTAAGAATTAAAAGCATTGTCACAAGTCATAACTATGTCATTGAGCTAGTCTTTTATCTGAATTTAGCTTTGAGATTAGCATGAAGCTAACAAGGTACTACTTCCTCTGAGACTTAAGCAGATAATCTGAATTTGTAATAGTTATAAACTGAATGCAGGATGATTTGACAGATATTGAGAAAGAAGACATTGACCGTGCAATTGCACTTTCTCTGTCAGAGGAGGATCATAAAGGGAAAAAAGTTGTTGGTAAGATTTATGCTTTTGTTGTACCTTGGTAGTTAAAGTTCATTTCCAGGTTAGTTTGGCTCACATTTAATACTGTTGTGATTCTGGATACTGCATATGAGGTACCTAAACTCGAAGATCTTAATCTAACCAAAATGCTCGTTGATTTATTACAAGCTCTCACACCTCTTCTATATTTCCTGTCTTTCTATGCCTATTTCAGTGTCTTCTTCATTCTTGTTTCAGTACTTTATGCTTTGTTGAACACCCCAAAAAAAATCATGCTTTGTTGATCAAAGGCTATGATGCTATCAGTTGAGTCTTTTATTTACATCTTAATCAGAGTGGAGCTAAGAAATAAATTTTTAAATTACTTCAATTAGCTTCTAGATTACTTTAAAATATAAATTTAATATATAAGAATTATGGGGATATTCTGATTCTGGTGTTTGACTTAAGTTGCAACTCAAAGTGTTTAAAGTATATTTATTATAGTTAATAGTCCATTGAAGAACTTTTAAAAAAAATATAAAAAAGAGTGCATTGGAGAAAATCTGAAGTTTCATTGGTTTATGTGTTCAGAAAGTGAATGTGTTAAGCAATTAATTATTTCCACACCAAACATAGCCAAAAGGTCTCATGTTTTTTTGTCTCATAATACCCTAGATTACGACTCTCAATCTGAAGATGAGGAACTTTGTAAAATTGATGATGAGGAAGATGAACATCTTGTTAAAGTTCATCTAGAAGAAGAAGAACGTCTTGCTAAAATTCAACAAGAAGAAGAAGAACGTCTTGCTAAAATTCAACAAGATGAACGTCTTGCTAAAATCCAACAAGAGGATGAACGTCTTGCTAAAGCTCAACTTGAGGAAGACGAGCAACTTGCTAGGGCAATTCAAGAAAGCTTGAAAATTGGTTCTCCTCCTCGATATGACAACGATTCTTCAATTCTATCTTTTCCTCACCTCTTTCCCCCCGGATACAGGTAATTGTGGGTATGATCACATCTTTTATCTATATAGCAAGTCCTTATACTGTTTATGGAAATTGTTGAAGTTCACTAGTTCTAAATGAAGGGACCAATAATGTAATGCTTGTGCCAAAAATAAAAAAACAATTTTTTTTCCAAATGGAATATGTTTTGAAACTTCAATTTAAGTATTGCTGATTTGAGTGATAGGCTATACAACTAACTGATATGGACTTCGTACTAGCTAATCAATCTTATTTTAAGGGATTCTAGTCTGAATCATTGAACTGGGATAAATACTGGATTGGGATTTTATGCATGACACCTTGGTGTGTGTTGGTTTTCCTTGGTGTTCTTAAGTACCTTTCAATTAGATGAAAATGTAAAAAAATAGTAGTCATTAAAATGAACATTTCATAATTTGATTATTTTAGTCTTATTTAAGGTGATCCCTGAGCACTTACTGTAGAATAGCTTGAAGTTATTTTATGATCACCTAATAAATAAATTTGAAATACTCTCCTCTGTTGCAATATTGTGGATCCATATAATTGACATCTTTGAAATTTATTTTTCAAGGTTTCATGAATCTTTATTAATTTTTTAAAAACAAAGATTTAACCTTTTTTCTGTAAAATCTGCCTGCAGAATCTGTGCTGGATGCAAGACTGAGATTGGCCAAGGAAGATTTTTAAGTTGCATGGGAGGTGTCTGGCATCCAGAATGCTTCTGCTGCCATGCATGTCATCTTCCAATCACTGATTATGAGGTTAGAGACTAGAGTCTTGTTTTCTTTTGCTGCTTGATTTGCAAAACTGAATTTAATTACAATAAGTTGAAACCTTCCTTTTGGTGAAAAAAAAAAAAGTTGAAATTTATTCTTTTCTTAGCTTCATAAATGAAGGTCTTCAATTTATTTATCTTTTTTGGTCAATCTCAATATGATTATGCTTAATTCGTCCCTTTACAGTTTTCCATGTCTAGCAATCGCCCTTACCATAAAGCATGCTATAGGGAGAAGCATCACCCAAGATGTGATGTTTGTAAGAACTTTGTAAGTATCTTCACAGTTATTTTTCACTTACAGTTGTCTATTAGTCAATTCTGTGTGCTTGTTATCTTTCAAAGGTTTCTATCAATTTTGATGTGCTTTAGAAGCTCTACAAGATGCATTTAAAAGGAAGACTGTTGATATTGAGTTGTTTTTGCTTCTCAGACAGATCTAATTCAGAACTATACTTGAGAAAGTTCTGCTGAACTCAGCAGTTGTTTAATCTTTATAACAAATCATGTTTATAACATCATGTGATCCCTTCATGAAGCTGATATTAGTTTTTTTTTTAATATTTTGGACCAGTATGTTTGGGCCCAGCCCAATGTGGCTATACCTCTTAGGGTTTATACACACATAGACTCAAATCTTAATATTTTAAATGTAATTTTAGGATTTGTAATTACAGCAGCCCAGTAGGGTTGGCCACGGTAAACATATAATTAGGAAGGCTTTAGTATTGGGAGGTAGCTTTTAGGTTTTTTTTTTTCCTTCTGGAAATCTAGAGCGTTTGCTTGGTGCCAGTGGGGGTTTTCTTCTCTGTGGTATTTTTTTCCCCAATCGATAAAGCTTTCTCCTTACACGTATTCAATACAGCAATACGATTATTCTAAAACTATATAGGATACAATATGTGTAAGATTCATATCTTGATATGTATCAAAATTCATAAAACATTATTGTTAACTTGTTCGCAAGTTTACCAATTTGTTTTAAGTAGTAAAAGACTCGAAAGTCTGAGTGTCGAATCCATAGGGACTTTGGTTGTACTTAAAGTGATGTAAACCCAATTTTTAAGCAATTAGAAGTAGAAGAAATAAGAGATTGTAAGTGTGAAATTTGAAGAGAAAAAGAAAGAAATAACAAGAAAAATAAACAATGATTTAAATGCAGAAAGATGAATTCAAAATGTGATAATGTTAGGTTCTAACATGCCAAAACTACATCTAATGCAATATTAATGATTTTTTCTATCTAATGAAATTTTTGATTTCATCCACATCTACTAAGACACTCTATCTTTGGTTTCCCACATGAAAAACCTAACTTATTTATTCTTCTCTCCCAAATTTCTTTGCAAAGATAAAAATAATAAACTGCATTAAGATTATAGATGCATGAATTGGGAAAAACAAATATCAATCTATTTCTAACAATGATTTTATTTAGATACTCTTCTCCAATTCTTTAGAAAATAATCATCTTTCAATGCATTACCCCCTAAACATTATATAGATGATTGGGCCATAATAAACAGAGAAGCACAAAGAAGAGTAATAACAAGATTGCATTAAATAAATAATGAAAAAGAGTTACACTACAAGAGTTTGGCATGTCAGACTCTCAACAATGGGGGTTTAGTCTCTCATAGCAATGAGAGGTTTTATACTTCAGGGACTAATGCGGATGAAAGAAGGGGTTGGATGACTAAAAGAAAATAAGGGACGAATGACTAGAGAAGGAGTGTTTCTCCTATTAGAGGTGCTCAAGCTTTGGATTTCTTCACTAGAGAGATATGAGATTTGGTGTGTCTTTTCCTTCTGCTTCCTACTCCTTTTATAGGTCTAAGGTAGCTTATTTTTCATGTTGACTTCGCACTAAACGCGCACTCCTGGGCTTAGCGAGAATGGCGGTTTAATCACGTGCTCAAGACAGTGTGCGCACTAAGCGCAGCCTTGGGCGTTCTCGTGGGCCTTCTTCGTGCTAAGCTGGTCGCTAAGCGAGCACGCACGTTGGGCCTGTCTCGTGCGCTAAAAGAGCTGTTCATTTTTTTCAACTTTTCTTCAAGGTTTTTTCTTTTAGTTTTTGTATCAATTTCCCTCTAAAGTACTTGAAATCTTCTTCTTTTAACTTTTGCTAATAAAGAATTATAAAGATGTTAATTTCTTCATTATTTTATTAAAATTAATAGTAAAATGAAGAAATTGCAATTATTATTAGACAAAATTGACTATCAAATTAACTCAGATTTTGCAGTTATCAAATCTAATGAAGAACGTACTTCTTATAGATTACTAAAACAAAAAAGTTATAAATCATTGTCATAAAACATTACTTCCTATTATTTACAAATTACAAATAGGAATAGTATTGTCAATCACATTTCTTTCTTGAAATCATCTATAACGAGGACAATTTTCATTTTTGATTATGAAGGGACAATTCTTTTATGTTTATATATTATAAATGCTAATATGTTTCATGTAATTGTATTGGATTTTATAATTTTTTTAAAGACTCGGATACATAGTATTGGTATCGGATACGTGAAGAAAATTGAAATATTGGTGCTTCATAGAACAAACCTTAAGTTTGCCTTTTCAAAAAAGAAAAAAATGGCAGTAAGATACATTGTTCAGTAAACTAGAATTATTGGTTCTTTCCTTGTAGATCCCAACTAATTCATCTGGTCTCATTGAGTATAGAGCTCATCCTTTCTGGCTACAAAAATACTGCCCATCACATGAGCTTGATGGCACTCCTCGTTGTTGTAGCTGCGAAAGAATGGAGGTCAGTTATATTAGCTCCCAAATCTTTTCATCCTATTATTAACAATTAGAAGCTAACTGATGGATCCCTTCCCCTCCTCCCTCCATTCCCTGTCCCGTTTTCTTGCCTTTTCAATCAGTGCAGTCTAGGGATACAAAATATCTTTTGCTTGATGATGGTCGAAAGCTATGTTTAGAGTGTCTAGACTCATCAATTATGGATACTCATGAATGCCAACCTCTTTACCTTGAAATACAAGAATTTTATGAAGGTTTAAATATGAAATTGGAGCAGCAAATTCCTATGCTCTTGGTTGAGAGACAAGCTCTGAATGAGGCTATGGAGGGAGAAAAGAATGTAAGTGTCAATGTGTTTAACTTTCCATTTCATTCATGGAATATTGTTATTTCTGTTCTTTCTAGTATCTTGACTTCGAAATGTTCTTTTATTTCTCACTATTGAATGTAGGGTCATCACCACTTACCTGAAACTAGAGGGCTATGCTTGTCAGAAGAGCAAACTGTCACCACCGTAGGGATTTCTCACTTGCAAATTGAATCTTCACATCTAATTCTGCTATATAGAAGATCTGTGCATCAAATAGTGATTTTATTACTTTTATATATTTCATGTAATAATAGATTTCAAGGAGGCCAAGGATTGGAGCAGGCTACCGAGCCATAGACATGATAACTGAACCTTATAGGTTGATCCGTCATTGTGAAGTGACAGCCATTCTTGTTTTGTATGGCCTTCCTAGGTATCCTTCTTATACAATCTACTTTCATAATCTACAGTGCTTGCATATGACATTCCCCATATATAATTCAATTTCTTTTATGTATATAGGTTGTTAACAGGATCAATCCTAGCTCATGAGATGATGCATGCATGGCTTAGGCTTAAAGGTATTCAGCCATTAACATGATGCAGAAAGTTTATATTTTTGTTTCATGGTGCCAAGTTGGACAAAATTTCTGGATTTTATACAGGTTATCCTAACCTCAGTCCAGAAGTTGAAGAAGGAATCTGCCAAGTCTTGGCTCATATGTGGTTGGAATCAGAGCTCTATTCTGGAACTGGGAATGACGGTGCATCATCCTCAGCATCATCTTCTTCTTCATCATCGCCTTCCTCTTCTGTTTCAACAAAGAAGGGTAAACGGTCCGACTTTGAGAAGAAACTTGGTGAATTTTTTAAACACCAGATTGAGTCAGATACCTCTTCAGCATATGGAGATGGATTCAGATTGGGTAACCAAGCAATGCTCAAGTATGGGCTTAAAAGGACCCTTGACCATATCCATATGACAGGAAGTTTTCCATATTGAGAATTGAAAATTTGAAAGAAGATATAATTTTCTGACTTATACATTGACCATTACCGCAGCTTGGTCAATAAACTATATAGTTCAAAGTTTCCAAGATCATATAGTTTAATTCTAGACAAAATAAGGAATAAAATTGCTCCTCTTTCGTTGTAGTTCCATAATTTCGTATCAAATGTGGCACCGCATACTCTATATGTATAATTAAATACTACTCAGGAACTGAAGCAATGAAAGTATAGAATTAATGTTGTATCTCGTGTTTTGCTGATATTTGATTTCCTCATTTGGAAATTTTATTTGCTCTCAACCTTTATGGTTTATGCTTCTGAGGATGATTGATGAGGTAGTTGCCGTAACCATTATTTTTACTTGCAGATTAACGAGGTAAGTTACCTCTTGCAGATAAATGAGATCGTTTTCTTTCCCCCCATTATTATAATTTTTTTTAAAAAAAAGCATAAGTTGGTTTTAAGCTAAAACAACTTATTGTTCCAGTGTTGCATGCGAATTTGTGAAATCTTATATTTTTTTGGAAGGACATCGGGGTTACTGTTTTGAGTTGCGTCAAAGACCCACGTTGATTTACATTGTTTTAGAGGTGCAAATCCAATATAAAATAGAAATGTGATTCTATTGATCTAAATATACAATAAAATTGTGTATTGTGTTTTTGTTGTGTATATATATATATATATATTTTTGCATCCCTTACACATTAAAATCTGATTTTGTTGTGTAATTTGATCAATGAAATTACGTTTTCATGAAAAAATAACCAAAAGTACAAAAAAAGTATGCGGTGGGAATAGCATAAAATGGAGCTGGGAATAACCGTCCCGCTTTTAGCTTGCTTTTGTTGTTTTTTATTATATCCATGTTACCAAAAAAGTATTTATGTTGATAGTACGTTCGTGTGTGTATATATTATTTTATAATGTAAAATTATAACAATAATATGAATAATATCAAGATAGTTAATATTAAAAAGAGTATTATTGTAAATTTTATATTCATGATAGAGTTTTATTCATCAAACATATACATGATAAAATTATTTTATAATTTAAGCATGTGTGTTGTATTATTCTCTGGGTTGTACCATAATATTTATCAAACACACCCAACGTTACATAATTCAAGTACAAAGGCTTATGGAATACTCAGTTATTACTGTCATATTTAATGTTAACAAGAAGAGAGAAACACTTGGGTGGAGACATACCCAAATATCAAATGTGAGGTGTTAAACACAACTAATCAGAGAGTGACAAACATTAAAATTTTAAAATATAAAATAGAAAGCAAAAACCCAAGTCTAATTCATAACTTCATAGTTACGTGGCGCCCGTTCCTAGCATTATCTTCTTTTATCTCCCCTCTGAATCGTGAGTGCTGCTGCTGCAAATAGAGGAAAACACTAAAAATTTAAAGCATAAAACTATAAACACAACCTGAAAAACACATCAATTCTTACTTTCGATTTTTATTGTTATTTTTTCATTTAAATTCTTCCCCTCTTAAATTTTCTTCATCTCCATTTTGGTTCTCACGTTGCAGAAACTCAACAAATTAGCTTGTACGCAAATTCAAAAATAAAAAAAAGGGATTTATCTATTTAATGCTTTTGAGGCCATTAAAGATAGGATGCTTTCCATTGCTAGTTTTTATAAAATAAAATAAAAAGTTGCTGAACGAAAATTCAAATGTTGGAGCAATTTTTTTTTCATTGGTAGTTTCAGAGTTCTTTCCATTGATTTTTATTCTTATCCATTAATCGAAAATATTTTTGGGCCTTCAATCTACATAAGAGAACCAACAACATTTTGGAAAGGGGAATTGAAACAAGAGAGAAGGATTTGCCGATTAAAAAGAGAGAGAGAGAGAGAGAGAGAGGAAAAAAGAGGAAGGGGTGAGCAGTGAAAAAGAATGTGGATAGAGATGCAGTGCATGTGACTCCATGAGAAGGATATGGGTTAAGCTTTATGTAGTGCCAAACAACTTCAAGAGGGAATTAAATCCTTTCATCAATACTTGTGTTCGTCTGAGAAAAAAATTGGTATAGATTGTTCATCGTCTAAGCTGATGGAAGAAGATGAAGAGGACCCGATAAGAATTGATTAATTGAATACTATTTATTATTTTATTTTATATTTTAAAATTTTAATGTGTTGTCACTCTTTGATTGGTTTTGTCTAACAACTCACATTTGGTTATGTGTCCACCCCAAGAATTTCTCACAAGAAGAATGGATAAACCTTGTAAACTTTTTCATCCTAACAGGAAAAAAATAGGTTTAATCACTTATATAAACTTTACATTTTAATTCTTATAAATAATTAGTCTTTATACGTACAATTTTTAATTTTTTAATGTCTGAGTTTATATGATAGGAAGTTAGGAACTAAAAGATACTAAAAATAAAAATAATATGTACATGGACTAAAAGGATTAAAAATGTTATATCTAAGAATTAAAATAAATGTATTTCTAAGTATAGATCCTAAAATGTAAATTTTGTGTAATTATAGAGATTGAATAATTGGAAAAAAAAATCATAGAAATAGGTAAGTCTCTCTGTAAATTATGGTCGAAACTCATCGCATGGTATTAGATCATGACATGGGTTTCACAATCAGACTAATGGATCATTGTCAAAGATTGTCAAAACATGATGACTGTGAGAGTAAAAAAAAAACCCTATAATTATGGATATATTTTTTAAATAAAATAAAAAATTACTTTTTAAAATGATAACTAATGGTTTCGAATTTTACAAATTAAATTTGGTGTGTAATGAGAATAAATTCAAGTTATATATCACATAATAAAAAAATTTAAAATTATTCTGTTTTTTATAATAATTAAGTGTTAATAAAAAAAAGTTAACTTGTAATAATTTTTATTGATATTATTTGTTTTAATATATATATATATATATATATATATATATATATATATATATATATATATATATATATTACAAAATATATTTCTCTAGTTATGTGATTTAACTATATATAATATTGAAAAATATATATCATTTCAATAAATTAGGTCGATTTGGTCTTGTTTTATACATAATGAAGTCGATTTGGATTCAAACAAATACATTACCAAATTTCAGATAAGATATGGATAAGATAAACTCATGATCTCTATTCATGATTAAAAGCTCCAAATTATCTCTATATAAATAAATTTAATAATTTACAAACTTTAAATTTAAACTAGCAATAAAAAAAATATACTTCAAATCTAAACCGTAGAAAATTAGCAATAAATCATAATAGATAATTGGATTCTTTAAACATGTTATATTTTTAATTATGTATATGAAAAAGACTTTCTTAAAAGAAATAAAATTTATTTTAATATTACTCTTCAAAAACAATTAATTTTCGACTATCGATTCTTTAGTAAAAACACAAAAGATAAAAATAAACCTTAATTTCACACTTATTGCTAACCTTTTTTAGGATTTAGCTTTCCTCAATTACACTATAACTCCTGGTCCAAACCAGTAAAATTCTTATAAATTAAATAGGTACTAATCTAAACATGCAAATCAATTTAAATAACATATTCAGATCAAACAGCAGAAATTAAATATTACGAGCGTATCTCCAGCCATTGCAAATCGAACGCGAAGCAGCGCATACACGAACCTGAAGGCAGTTTTGTTCTTCCAGACCTTTACTCGCTCTGCATTGATGGTGTATTTTAAATGAATAGAGAAGTGAGTTTGGTGATACAAAACTAAGAGCACCTCATCCTATTTATAAAGTTTGTCCATCATAGAGCTCAACCAACTTGTTATCAGAACGTGAGATAGAAGTTATCAGTACGTGAGATAAAAGATACGTACGTGATTTGTTACTAAAAGTGGTTGCAAATATGTTACAAAGATATGGGTTGAATGTGAAAGGAAAATGGACCAGATTTATAAATAACAAAATTTTCCAAAAATAAAAATAAAAATAAAAGCACGTGGAACGTGCGGGAACGTGAGCTTCCAACATTCTCCCACTTACTCCATTTAACTCAACATCAACTAACAAGAAACATAATATATGAGTCATAGGGATAGGTCCTCTGATGATGAGTAGTATCTTCCATGTACCACAATATATCAAGTCTCTCAACATAATGAATAAACCATATGTTTATTGTATATCTAAACCAAATGATTTTTCTTGAAATAAATAAATATGTACACAAAACCATATGAGAAAATATCTAACTGAATAAGAGTTTCATTGAAAATAACAAATGTACATACAATGAAATTACATCATAGAACCAAGTCCCATTCGTACTACATGATCCTTAAAATTCTTTGGTGGCATGCCTTTAGTTAAAGGATTAGCAATCATCAACTCAGTGTTGACGTGTTCAATGATCACTTTCTTTTCTTTAACACGTTCTCTTATGGCTAAGTATTTGATGTCGATGTGCTTACTTCGACTTTCACTTTTGTTGTTTTTAGCCATAAACACCGCAACAAAGTTGTCACAATACAACTTTAATGGCCTAGAAATAGAGTCCACAACTCTAAGACCAGACATGAAACTCTTCAACCATACACCATGCGAGGTAGCCTCAAAACAGGAAACGAACTCAGCCTCCATAGTGGAAGTAGCATTTAAGGTTTGCTTGGCACTTCTCCAAGATACAGCTCCACCGGCTAACATAAAAATATAACCAGATGTTGATCTTCGTGAATCAACGCAACCAGTAAAGTCTAAGTCGGAGTAGCCAATCACTTCCAGAAAATCAGTTTGTCTGTACATGAGCATGTAATCCTTTGTTCCTTGAAGATATCTCATCACTTTCTTTGCAGCTTTCCAGTGGTCAATACATGGATTACTTTGATATCTTCCCAAGACTTGAATAGCGAATGCAATATCAGGTCTAGTGCAAACCTGAGCATACATAAGGCTTCCATCTGCTGAAGCATATGGAATATTTTTCATGTGTTCCTGCTCAAAATCATTTTTGGGGCACTGACTCAAAGCGAGTTTGTCACCCTTCACAATGTGAGCTACACTTGGTGAACAATCTTTTATGTTAAATCTCTCTAAAACTTTGTTGATATAGGTTTCTTAAGACAAGCCTAAAATGCCTCGAGATCTTTTTCTATGGATCTTTATGCCTATGACATAAGATGCCTTTCCCATATCCTTCATATCAAAGTTCTTTGAGAGAAATTGTTTCACCTCATATAGCATGCCTTTATCATTAGTCGCAAGCAAAATATCATCTACGTATAACACAAGGAAACAAATCTTACTCCCACTGACCTTCTGGTATATACAGTGATCCATGGCATTCTTTTCAAAGCTGAATGAAGAAATGACCTCATGAAATTTTAAATACCACTAGCAGGAGGCTTGTTTCAATCCATAGATGGACTTATTAAGCTTGCAGACTAAGTGCTCACCAACACTAGATAAAAATCCCTCAGGTTTTTTCATGTAAACCTCTTCTTCTAGATCACCATTCAGGAACGCCATTTTCACATCCATTTGATGCAACTTAAGATCAAAATGAGTTGCTAATGCCAAAATTACTCGAAGAGAGTCTTTCTTAGATACAGGGGAAAAGGTCTCTCTGTAATCGATTTTTTCTCTTTGAGTGAATCCTTTAGCAACAAGTCTTGCCTTATGTCTCTCAATGTTGCCTTCTGAGTCTTTCTTTGTTTTGAAGACCCATCTACATCCAATGGCTTTTAAACCAACATGCAACTCAACAAGATCCCAAACTTGGTTAGATGCCATAGAATTAATCTCATCCCTTATAGCATTATACCACAAGTTTGATTCCTTAGAACTCATGGCTTGTGAAAACGTCTCAGGATCATTTTCGGTTCCAATGTTGTAGTCCGATTCTTGTAGGTACACTACATAATCACTAGGAATTGTTGTCTTTTTTTACTCTAGTAGATCTTCTTAATGCTGCTTGGTCATCCTGCTGAGGAACTTGTTCAACAAATTCTTCATCAGTTTGTTCAATGACATTATGTTGTTCCTCACAAACAACTTGATCTACATGATCACTTTCAACAACTTGTGGAACTTCAATCACTGGTTGTCTAACACCTATTTTAACTTAAGGGGTGGGAATGATTACTAACCTATTACTTGTCCCAGAAGATTCAACTTCATAGTGATCCCTTTCAGAAGAAATGTTCTGAAATTGATCACTCCCACTGATCAAGTCATTTTCAAGAAACTTTGCATTCCTTGATTCCACAATCCTAGTGTTGTGGGATGGACAATAGAACTTATACCCTTTAGACCTTTCAACATATCCAATGAAATACCCAGTAATAGTCCTAGAGTTTAGTTTCTTCTCTTGTGGATTATAAATTGTTACTTCAGACGAGCATCCCCAAACGCGTATATGTCACAAACTTGATTTCCAACCCTTGAATAACTCAAAAGGTGTCTTTGAGACAGCATTGGTTGGAACTCAGTTTAATATATACGCAGTCGTCTTAAGTGCATCAATCCACAAAAATTGAGGAAGCTTTACATTACTCCTTATGCTTCTCACCATGTCTAATAAGGTTCGATTTCTTCATTCTGTCACACCATTCTGATCCGGAGAACCAGACACAGTGTATTGGGCAACAATCTCATGTTCTTGAAGAAATTTCGCAAATGAACCCGGTGCTTGTCCATCCTCTGTGTATCTACCATAGTATTCTCCACCTCTATCTGATCTCACGATCTTAATTTGTTTTCCACATTGTTTCTCAACTTCAGCCTTAAAAACTTTAAAGGCATTTAAAACTTCATTCTTAGAATGAAGTAAGTAGAGATACATATACCGTGAATAATCATCTATAAAGGTTATGAAGTATTTCGAACTATTTGCATCCATGTCTGGACAACATGTGTCTGTATGTATGATTTCTAATAAATTAGAAATCCTCTTTGCGCCCTTTTTAGACTTGTTAGTTTCCTTACCCTTACTGCAATCTACACAAGTCTCAAAATCAGTGAAATCCAAAGTACTAAGTACTCCTTCATTTACTAATCGCTTGATTCTCTCAATAAAGATATGTCCTAATCTCCAGTGCCACAACATAGAGGATTCTTTATTCACAATACATCGTTTTAACCTAACAGAAACGTGCATAGAATTATAAGTAACGTCGCTTTTCAATTCAATCGAATAAAGACCATCAATCAAATGACCGCAACCAATAATTTCATATTTATTCAGTAAATTAAAACCAAAGTCTGTAAAATTAAAATAGAATCCTAAAGGTGCAAGTTTAGAAACAGAAATTAAGTTTTTACAAAAACTAGGAACATAAAAAACTTTCTCCAAATGTAATTTAAAGCCACTACTTAAAACTAAGACGCACATTCCAATGGTCTCTACATGCGAGCTCATCCTACTCCCTGAGTAGATGCATTGCTCACTTCCCACTGGCTTTCTTAGGCTTTCCATACCCTGCAAGGTATTAGAAACATGGATTGTAGAACCAGAGTTAATCCACCATGTATTATGATTCACATTAATCATATTAGATTCATAACAAACGAAAGTAAATGGTGTACCTTTCTTCTCAAACCAACTTTTAAATTTGGGGCATTCCTTCTTTAGGTGTCCTTTCTTTTTACAGAAGAAACACTTTGACTCCTTTTTAATTGTTGGTTGAGTCAAAATCCTTCCTTTATTGGTGCCTACAGACTTCTTCCTATCCTTTTCAAAAGTAGAAGCAGTCAAATTTACCTTCTCACCCTCTTCCATTATCAATCTCTCCTCTTCTTGAACACACATGATCATCAGTTCATTAATAGACCATTTATCCTTATGTGTGTTGTAGGAGATTTTAAAGGGTGTATACTGTTGAGGTAGGGTGCACAAAATGAAATGTACCAGGAAGGATTCAAACATGGTAACTTCCAGGGTTTTCAACTGAGCCACTATGTCCCTTAAGCGCATGATGTGTTAACGCACACCTCTCGTTCCAGTAAGCTTAATGGAAGAGAATTGCATAATGATTATTCTAGCAAGCGACTTCTCAGAGGTCGTAAACTGTACATCAATGACTTTCAACAGATCTCTGACCTTATCATGTTGGTCAACTGAACCTCAGATACTAGTGGATATGTTGGTTTTTATGAACATAACAGAGAGACGATTAGATCTCTCCCACTTTTCATAAAGGTCAACAACATCAGGTTCGCTAGTTTCATTAATAACCGGTGGTTCATCCTTCCTTATAGCATAGTCAATATCCATCTAGCCCAATGAAGGAGAATTCTTTCATTCCAAACCTTATAATTATCACATTTCAATATGGAAAGGTCACAAGAAATATTCATAGATTGTGAAATTGCAAACAAACACACATGCTCATTAAGAAAATTTGAGACTAAACAAATGTCATGTTTTGCCAATGCAAATCAGGTCTCAATATATGAATCTAGTGACACAAAACTTGTCTGTGGGCTAAAGTCCTACTCAATTAGATTCATCATGCAACTTTACGATAAAACTATTAAATCATGTTCTTTTCCTTAATTCCTATGGGTAAATTAAGAAATATAATATAATATTTTATCTTAATTAATCATACAAATACAACAAAATTTTTGTGGGTAGATCTCATCACATTACATATGATTAATCACAATTAATATTTCTAATGTGATTATAAATTTAGCATATAATTTTACTCAATTAAAGATGTTGTGACTACTCTCTAATTTAATAAAATTATATTAATCACTTAACATTAAAAAATAATCTTTGCATAACATACTTAATAATGCAAATGTGCTCAATATTAAATCATAAAAATTACATGTATACCAATTCAAAATAACATTGTACGTATATCCATTCAACATGTAATAAATTTTAAAGGATCAAATCCAATGCATACTAGTATTTAACATAATATTGCATGTTCAACATAACTTAGAGACACACCCGCGACAGAGAGGTAATATAAATCGCATCAACCACTGGAACATGCTTTGTTTAATATTTTATGAAATCTGAAGATAATTTTGTTCTTTTTACTGAATAGAGAAGTCAGTTTAGTGATACAAAACTGAGAATACTACATCCTATTTATAGAGTCACCGAGGTCAACCAACTTGTTATAAGAGATAGATAAATGATAGGTAGATGGTTACAAATATATTACAAAGATATGGGTTGAATGTGGAAAAAAAATGAACCAAATTCAGAATTAACAAAATTTTCCAAAAAAAATAAAAAAATAAAAACATGTGGAACGTGGGGGAACGTGGGCTTCCAACAATCCCAACTCTGTATGATTCTTGGCTAGTAGAAATATGGTCTCATAGTCATGGCTATAGGATTAATAATTAAGCCGCCTAAAAAAGAAAAGGAAGGTTGAGTGAGATCTGAATACTGAATATATAGTCGACCATGGCAGTAGTTGAATTTGAATGTGGCTGCATTTATGTTGCCATTGACTTTGTTAAGCAAGTAAGCATCGTTCGACCATGGCAGTAGTTGAATTTGAATGTGGCTGCATTAATGAATGAGTTGAGACAGCTATGGATAATTATATGACTAATAATAATCATCCACCACAGGTGCTGTTTGTTACGAAAGGATATAGCACGAAGTAAACGAATTACTGAGGAGGACCATAATCTTTTTTTTTTTTTTTATAAATGAATTTTATTAAAAAAATTAAAAAAATATAAAACTTGATCTAACAGGATACAAGCCTTCGTGCATCTTTACGAAAAACTCATATTTTCAATAAGGATAAAACTTGATCTAACAGGATACAAGCCTTTGTGTAGGTATTTTTTTAATATACTCACTAAAAAAAAGGTAAGAGGTACAAGTGAGCTAATCTTTTTATTTGGACAAAATAATCATTCTTCTTATATTTAGACTATTTATATAAATATATTGTATTTTAATTACGTACCTTAATTTAATTTTATTAATCCTGTTCTTTTCTTTCTCCCACGTGCTCTACTCGTCCCCTCTGTCTCCTCTCACCTCTCACTGTACATGGAAAACTTAATTTTAGTAAGAAGGCAATAATGGTGTACAGCAGCATTCCCCTTCAATGAATCTTGATAGCTGTTGTCTATTGCGAATTAGCAAACACGCATTATGAGAATGATAATCCTATGCATTTTTAAAACTGTATGGAAATTGAGACCCGTAAAACATTCGAAAATTCAACTTAATTAGTAGTAGTATCAAAATACTGCAATTAAAACAAAAGGCAATATATGTTTTTTTTTTATACAGCAAAAGCAAACGCTGAGTTTTGTTTCTTATTTGGTGCCTATAAATCCAAATAAGCATAGGCAATGTACTGCCTATAAATCGAAAATCAATATAGTGCAATGTTAAAAAACAAAAAGTGCAGTAATGGTTGAAACTTATTTGAAAAGTAAATATTATATAGTTTTTATTTTGAAAACTAGTTAAATCTCTATCTACAATTTTTTTCCTCGTAAGATGATAACGTGATATTATTTTTTTAAGAAGTATTTAATGAAACATTTGCTTGGGATATTTTTGTAATTGAAATGAACGTGCAAGTGGGCTCTTTTTTAATGAAAACTAGAAATCAGACATTAGGCGGCGGCTTCTTTCAATTTTTTTATATATTTTTTTTTTAAAAATCAGCATGAGTTATAAGAAGAAAAATTGTCTTAAAAATAATAATAATTTTAATATTTTAATATAATATTAATTATTTTTTGTCAAGTATATCATTTATAATATCAACCATATAGTTAAAAAAATTAAATTAATGATGACAAGGTTACTTTTTATAAAATTAAGATTCTCTTTCATCTATTAAATATGATTTTTTTTTTTATAGTATCTACCATTCTATAACTATCGATGAACTCAATTATTGAAATTGTTCAATATATCCTTTTTTAACTTTAAGAATCTATTTTTTTTATCCATGTAAAACAATTTAAGAAAATAATTATAATATGATGAAGGGAGTATAATTTTAAGAATTAAATTAATTCATAATTTATAACTAAAGGAACTTATTATTTTAAATGTATAATTTAAATAATCCTATATAATTCTAAATTGTTATTATTGTTAAAGGTTATATTTAGTAAAAGTTTTAGTGCCATGACATGATTTTAATATGAGAAAAAATATTATATATTGATAGTGTAAAATAATTTATAACATTATTAAATCATAATTCATAATATATGATAATTTTATTAATTTTTAAGATGATTAAACTAAAATTTATATCAATCATGCATAATTCATGATTAACAGATAATATAATTTTTTAACTTTTAATAGGTGATCATTAAACTCTTTTAATATTAATATTGTGGTTACAAACAAAGTTAAATTTAGTATGTTTTAGAATAAATTTGAGTTATATATCAGGTGATATTTTTAAAAATACATTATACTGTTTTATAATAATAATAATAATAATAATAATAATAATAATAATAATAATAATAATAATAATAATAATAATAATAATAATGTAATAACAAGATTTCTTGACTTAGTGGATAATATTTTTTATTACATGACATTATATTTATATCAATATTATTTTTTAAAGCATATATAACAAAATACACTTTATTTTTATATTTTTAATTATGTAATGTAATAACAATATTTCTTGACTTAGTGGATAATATATTTTATTACATGACATTATATTTATATCAATATTATTTTTAAAACATATATAACAAAATACACTTTATTTTTATATTTTTAATTATGCAATTTAGTTATACATAATATTAAAATTTATATACCAGGTCAATAAGTTAATTTAGTCTTGTTTTATATTTTATCGAGTCCTTTTGGATTCAAACATACACTATCAATATTTGGGGTTAAATAAGTTTTTTTAGGGGTATTTATGGGTCCGAGTCACTCACGAACCCTAATTAATCTAAATCAATTCGAATAGTTTGGATTGAATCATTTATATATTTGGATCAAAACTGAATCGAACTGATCAAAACCGTTCATGTACGGATTGTGTCACGAATTTAAATTTATAAATCCAATTAAAATTTTTAGAGTTGTTTAATTTGACTTTAAATACTACTAATATTGAAACCGCAAATGTTTGGACTACTAATGTTAGAACTTCTTAAGATATTTCTTTCATGTATATTATTGTTTGCTTTACTTTTTTTTCATATTTATTTTTCTAACATGCTTATAATATTAATGAATCATATTTTGTTCATTGATTTCAGTTAATTTGGTTGTAGCAAAACTTATTACAAAAAATTAGTTTGTAAAAATTAGTTGTGATTTAGACTATTATAGTAAATCTCGTTAAATAATATTTTGTTTTAAGTTGTATTAGTTTATTTTAAAATATTATGTTGATGGTATTAAGTGAATCAATTGTACTACTTTTAGACATTTGATAATATTACGTTAATTGTATTGAATATTTGGATGAATCATAATATAAAATATTAGTTATAAAAAAATATCAAATTTAGATGGATAACCGATTGATCCAAACCGAATTAACCTATCTAGGTAGCTTCCTGGAACAGTTAAGATAAAATAAAATAAAACTTTCCGTAAGAAAAAACAAACCCACACAATTTCCATAAAACAAACGCCCACACAATTTGAAAATATGCAGTGTACGTATTGACTTTATAATAGACTAGGGGAACACAGGCAAGAACAGAGTGCTTAACTGTTTTTTTTTTAATAAAAAGAAAAATAAAAAAGTTAGTGGATGATTTGTAAAAATAATTTTTAGGATAAAATAATAACTTATAAATATAAATATAGCTGTACAAATAAAATAGACATAAAATGTTATCAAAACATCCTATTCTTTTTATATATAGTCATGGATGGCCAAAATAAAAAAGCTCATTAATTTTTTTGTTAAACAAAAATTGTGTGGGCGTGTATGTGCATGTTTTTATAACTTAAGCGACATTTTGTTAATATCATGAACCAATTTCACACACTATTATGATTTTTGGGACTAAAATAGTGATCCACTCATCTTTAAAATAAGAGTAATAATAAAATATTAAATGATCGTTTGTTCTCATTAGGATTAAAATTTCTATAAGAACCCACGAGGATTCTCAGCAAACAATGAACTCCTGAGACCAGTTGAGTCTATTTCCCTAATTAAAGCCATGGAATATTCTCCACTGTCCATTGTTATTACCTTCTTTGTGTTCTTGCTTTTGCATTGGCTAGTTAAAATTTACAAGCAAAAATCGAGATACAAATTGCCCCCTAGCCCATGGAGGTTACCTATCATTGGTAACCTCCATCAGCTAGCATTAGCAGCTTCACTTCCTGATCAAGCTCTCCAAAAACTTGTTCGCAAATATGGGCCTCTCATGCACCTCCAACTTGGTGAAATTTCAGCCCTGGTTGTGTCCTCCCCCAAGATGGCCATGGAGGTGATGAAAACCCATGATGTTCATTTTGTGCAGAGGCCCCAACTTCTGGCTCCTCAATTTATGGTATATGGAGCAACAGATATTGTTTTTGCTCCATACGGTGATTATTGGAGGCAGATCAGGAAAATATGTACCTTAGAGCTTCTAAGTGCCAAGAGGGTCCAATCTTTCTCTCATATCAGACAAGATGAGAACAGAAAACTCATACAATCAATTCACTCATCCGCAGGCTCATCAATCGATCTTAGTGGCAAACTTTTCTCTTTGTTGGGCACCACTGTTTCTAGGGCAGCGTTTGGAAAAGAAAATGATGACCAAGATGAATTAATGTCTTTGGTCAGAAAAGCTATAACAATGACAGGAGGATTTGAATTGGATGACATGTTTCCTTCATTGAAACCATTGCATTTACTGACCCGACAGAAAGCCAAAGTGGAGCATGTTCACCAGCGGGCAGACAAAATCTTAGAAGACATTCTCAGAAAGCATATGGAAAAACGAACAATAGGAAAAGAAGGCAGTAATGAAGCAGAGCAAGAAGATCTTGTTGATGTTCTTTTGAGACTCAAAGAAAGTGGCAGTCTCGAGGTTCCAATGACTATGGAGAATATCAAAGCTGTGATATGGGTTAGTGAATATTATGCCACAAAATTCAATTCTTGTTTTGCACTTAAGGGAATTCAAAATAGAAATTTTAATATATCAAAAACTCAAAATAACTAAATTTTTTATTATAAAGTCAGATCGAAATTTCATCATTTATCAAAAATCTTAAACATTTTTTTTAATTTTACCACAAAAATGAAGGGTAGAACTATTTACTCACCGTACATGTTTTTCTGGGGAAGAAGAAAACACCTCAATATGCTCACAAGTCACATGCAAGCAAAACGGTTAACTAATTCATCATATTTTTTTTTCTTTTCATGTGAAAATGTTTATTTTGTTTATCCAGAACATATTTGCTTCTGGAACTGATACCCCGGCATCAACATTGGAGTGGGCAATGTCAGAAATGATGAAAAATCCAAGAGTGAGGGAGAAGGCACAAGCTGAATTAAGACAAACATTCAAAGGAAAGGAAATAATACGTGAAACTGATCTAGAAGAACTTAGTTACCTGAAGTCAGTGATCAAAGAAACGTTGAGGTTACACCCTCCTTCTCAGTTGATCCCTAGAGAGTGCATCAAATCAACCAACATTGATGGGTACGATATACCAATAAAGACTAAAGTCATGATAAACACATGGGCAATTGGAAGAGATCCTCAATATTGGAGTGATGCTGAAAGGTTTATCCCAGAGAGATTTGATGATAGTTCTATCGATTTCAAAGGGAATAGCTTTGAGTATATACCCTTTGGGGCAGGAAGGAGAATGTGTCCAGGCATTACATTTGGTTTGGCTAGCATTACGCTTCCATTGGCTTTATTACTCTATCACTTTAATTGGGAACTCCCAAATAAGATGAAACCTGCGGATTTGGATATGGATGAACTCTTCGGACTGACAGTTGTAAGGAAAAACAAGTTGTTTTTGATTCCCACTATTTATGAAGCTTCATGATACATGTATTTTTTTTTAATAGGCCAAAGGAGATTCAATAAGAGTACCAATGATATTCAGAATAAAAAAGTTACAGAGAATAAAGGAACCCAAGGCGCAAAGAAACTAAAAGAAAAGCCACACAGTGATAATATTTGTAGTGCATGTCTATTGAGATATCTTTACACTTTGGGGAGTCTTGTTTGATGTAATTTTTTGCTTGTTACTGAATCTATAATCAATAATATTTGACTATCATTACGATGATTTTTTTTACAAGGGTGAAGTTTTTACTATTCATTGTATAATACATTTGTACACCATTTTTTTAATATTCTTTTCTTATACACATTTTTCTTTTAACATACTTGAAAGGAAATAAAGCTATTTTATAATTAATTTAAATAATTATCCATTTAATATAAAGCTAATTTGTGTTATTAAATATATTAATAGTGATATATAGTCTAAAGTTTTAATATTTATATAATATTGAAATGGTAAACTCATTTAAATTGGTATAAACATTTATATCATACACAATTAATATAAAATTTAGATGTATAATCATTTTCACTATATAATAAAAATATATAATTTTTTAATAATTGAAGTAAATTAAAAATATTTGTTGTATATAATTTATAAAATGTTTTTTTAAAAAAAGATAAGTCCATTACAAACACCGCTATTGAGCCTAATCAATTATGTTATGCTCTTATGGAAACGGGCTTCGAGCAAAATTATAAAAGGCACTAAAAAAAATGAATTATGTAACGGGGCATGAGACCCATGTATGCATAACAAAACAAAAACAAAAACAAAACCACTCCCGAATTTTAAATAAAAAGCCAGTCCATGATAATGCAAGCATACAATATTATCCATTAGACTCTGAATAAAATAACGTAAAAATAAAGAGTCCCGACCAACAAAAGAATCCAAGCTAAAAATAAGCTAAGAGTATATTTGGATAAAAAAATTTAACTGAGAAAAATAATTTATAAGAGAATTTAAAATTTTGTATTTTAAAATTCATTGTTTGGATTTTTTTATAAAGAATTAAAATTTTTTGAATTTTAAAACAGAATTTTAAATAACTAAAAATGTGGAATTTCAATTTCCTTCTAAAAGATGAGAAATTAAAATTCTCTGAATAATTCCTCTTTATTTTCTTGCTACCAAAACAATGCAAGTTTCCTCGTTTTCACACTTTTGTCCCTTCCATCTCATTTATTAGCTATCTCAATGCTAGCAAATATAGAGCATTAATGCATAGCAACACATGGAGGATTTTTTTTTACATGCATCAATAATATGAATGACCTACTTCATATCAAAGTTCATACTTGATGTTTGGGAGTTGTGTTCCTTACCAATGACCAACCTTTCTGTTATTGTAAATGCTCCCATCATAAGAATATTTATTTTAATTTTATCCTCTAATAAATGCTCATACCATAAGAATATTTATTTTAATTTTATTCTATGGTAAATATTGTTATCTTGAAAATTTTAATTACGTATACATTTTGACTTAAAAAAATTACATAATAGTGTAATACCAAGGACTCGTTCAAATCTTGGAATATAAATTTTTAAAGAGTGGATGATTAATTTAGCCATTAAAATTATTGTCTGAACTTTAAAAATATAATAAAATGACTCCTAAAATTGTAAATTATCAACTAACTTAGTTCTCTCGTTATTAATTAGTATCACCTAATTTTGTCAAAAAGACTGAAATGAATTAAATGTTAGTTAAGTAACAAACCAACTATAGTTTCACTTAGTTTTTTTTTTTTTTTTTTGAAGAAACTAGTTTCACTTACGTCACATGAATAAAAATGACCTTAAATTGGTAGAATAATAATTAGTTTTTCCCATCCTAACGCGTCTTTACTATTCCTCTACTCATTTAATGACGTTAGATTAAATTGATTGATGATTTATAGTTGAAGATTTTTTTAAAAAAAAAAATTAGGGACCGATTTTATTACTCATTACAATTTTAAAGATTAAATTAATTGATGATTTACAATTTATAAATCTTAATATTAAAGATTAAATTAACTGGTAGAATAATAAAATTACGCATTGTTATTATACCTTCTTTTTGTTCTTGCTCTTGCATTGGCTCATTAAAAAGTACAAGTCAAAATCCAGTCACACATTGTCCCCAGGCCCAAGGAAGTTACCTCTCATAGGAACCTGCATCAACTTGCTAACAGTGGCAGGTTCACTTCAATATCATGCTCTTCGAGAACTTGCTCATAAATATGAACCTCTCATGCACCTGCAACTATGTGAAATTTCTGCAGTGATTAATTGTATCCTCCCCAAGATGGTGGCCAAGGAGATAATGAAAACCCACGATCTTGCTTTTGTGCAGCCACAACTTCTCTCTCCTCAAACTTTGGCCTATGGGGCAACAAATATTGCTTTTGCTCCATATGGTGGTGATTATTAGAGGCAAATGAGAAAAAAATGTACGTGTGTTAGAGCTTCTAAGTGCCGAGAGAGTCTAATCTTTCTCTTATTTATTAGAAGATGAGACAAAAAATTATAGACTCCATTCGAAAATAGCAGGCTCACCAATCAATCTTACCAGCAGAATTTTCTCTTAATTTGTTAAGCACTACTGGCAGCGTTTGGAAACAAATCTGAGGACCAAGATGAGTTTGTGTCGTTGGTCAGAGAGAATCAATAGCAATGATAGAGCTTACATTTACGAGTAACTCTATTTACTTTTCACTAAATCATAAAATAAACATTCCATGAATTGAATGTATCTTAAGCCATTATCATCTTTTATTTTTATACATGCAATGAAATGGGAATGGTCATTTGAGTACGCATCACTCAATTTACTTTTCGTTATATTAATAATAAAGTTAACATTCTTTGAATTGATTGTATCTTAAGCCAACATTATCTTCTTTTTTTTTTTTTTAATTTGATACATCAACCATTATCTTTTATTTATTAAGAAATGAAATGACTTAACTCATTCCAATTAATTTGATCATTTTCTAATTTATCCTTGATTAAATCTTAGGAAAGAAAACGCACCAACTTGTCATTTTCATACATCAATTTGAAAATATGTATTGACTTTTTTTTAAACATATGCATATATAGGAATTTATACATGACAAAAGTTAAAGCTCATTAATATATGTGACACAAAATTTAATATCTTTCAACGTATAGAATGTGCAACTAGCCTAATAATGTTTAAAAATAGGCATTGAATACTAAAAAAAAAAAAGAATAGACAATATTGAACCTAAATTCAAAATCTGCTCTAATACATACAAAACATAATATTAAAATATGCATAATGCAAGTTTTCTAGAAAGCTTTCTATATATAAGAAAAAGAAAAAAAATATTTTGACTGCAAATTGAAAAGAAAACTCAATAGTGTAATACCACGGATTCGTTCAAATTAATCTTCGCGTCGGATATAAATTTTTAAAGAGTGAATAATTAATTCAACCTTTAAAATTATAACGGTTAGTTAAATTGGTTTAGGAAATTAATAAAATAGCAAAATATTATTTGAAAGTTTAAATGGCCAATTATTTTAGTTCCTGAAACTATAATCATGATTAAATTGGTATCTAAAATAAAAAAAATCAACAAAAATCATTTCTAAAGTTGTAAATTATATCATTTAATTAAGTTCTTTCATTATTAGTTAGTGTCATATAATGTTGTTAAAAAGACTAAATAGAAATATGCCAATTATCTAAGTGAAACCAGTTAGGAGCACATGCATGCACACCTACTACTAAAGAGAGGATCTACTTATTACAAGAGATCATTCTAAAAGAGTTATTATTATTATTATTATCATTTACTTTTTATAATAATTTGGTTCTTATAAAATATTATATTTTTAGTCTTTTAAAGATTTATTTAATTTTAGTTATTGAATTTTTTTAATTTTGCTGTTAAGTAATAATATTGATTAATGACATTGACAATTCATTAATTTATTGTGTTATTAAGAAACTTAATAGGATAATTAGGAGTAATTTATTTTGTAAATCATGATTCCAAATCTTCATTTATTCAAAAATGTGATACTAATCAAATGATGAAGAATTAAAAATTATATTAAAAACAGAAAAATTACATGTGATTACTGGTTTGATTTGTTGATGACTGACAAATCAATAAATAAGATGTTATTGTAACTATTATATCAATTAATGTTATTAGTCGAAACTAAAATTATAATTTTTTAAATTTTTACAAGGACTTACAAAAAAAATAACAGAAGAACTAAAACTAAAAATAAGATACTAGAGAATAAGTTGTAATTTAAGCCGTTAAATTTTATTGGATAAAAGTTATATCAATAAAAATGGTTCTAAGATTCAATATTTTTCATTAAATAATTATTATTTTTTAGCATGGCTACCGGTCAATACAAATAGATGTTTCATTATGGAGAAACATTGACTGGACTGGGTAAATAGATTAAACACCGTGGAATTCAAGGAGGAACTTTTGTATATGATACGTGTCAACTTCATTTATAAATTATGGTTACGGGACGTTTTGACTTTTTAATGTTTAGGTGACTTTGTTGCCCAAAAAACATAGTTTCACTTTCACCTGTCAAATCGTAACTAATTTATTTAAAAGCGGATAAGATATGTGGTTGAATTATCTCGTTCCCAGGTACTCCAACCAGTTGAAAAACTTATAAAAATAAATAAATAATACTGGGTAAACGGTCAACTGTCCCTTAAGGAGGAGAGTTTGGATAAATAAATAAATTAATTCAATATTCATTAATAATTTTTTATTATATAAAAGTTTATGTTATAAATTTATGAAAATATATTTAAAATCTTTCTAATACGTAAGATAGAATTTAATTACATATTTTTACTTATAAAAATACATTAAATTATATTTAAGAAATTGTCATTTATCTATTTCTTTTTATGAAAAATTGTATAAGCTAAGTCGTATTTATGAAATACAACTCACAAAATATAATGAAATTTATTTAATAGTATTTGAAGTATATAATTATATAAAATACTGTTAAGAAATTTAAAAAATTATATTTAACAAGTACAATTTACGTATAAAATCAGTTGGAAGATTTATTTAAATAAGACTTGTATATATTAAATATGTGGACATGTTTAACGTAACATTGTCTAGTTGTCCCTTAAGTATGCGGTAAAAACTTTGATTCTAAGTTTATGTGTATGAAAAATATTCATTAAAAAATATCAATCTCTTATCTTAATATTTTTAAGGATTAATTCTTGGCACACTATCTTTAATAAGCACATTTAAATTTGTAATTGATAATTTTCTGTATGCATTCAAATTTAAATTTGTATTTTTTTCATTCAGAAAAAAAATAGTAATTTAAAAACATTTTATATATTTATAATAATAATTATTATTAGATATTTAAACAAATAGAATTAAAATATAATTTATATCATCATGCCATTAGAAAAGTTCTTGTTTTTCCACATGCATGTCTTTGTTGTAACTTGTATGGTAATTAAGAATCAACATATTTTGTTTGGTAAAAAAAAAAAGAATGAACATATTTTGCAATTTGCTGATTTGGTCCTAGAATGATATCGTCCAGGCCGATATGGATGGAACCATAAAATATGAAACACATTTTCTTATTTCGTGGATATTATAGTTTTTTTAAATTTAATTAGCGTTTATCATTTTTAATTAAAAGCATGAAGTACACTTTCTATTTTCATGAATATGACATTATATAATATAATTTTATGCTTATCATTTTTAATAAGTATTAAAATGAAATACATTTTTTTTATTTCATGGATATGAGAAGTTAAGTTTAAATTTTATGTTTATAATTATTTTAATAAATATTATATATGGAACACATTTTCTAATTCCATGAATATGATAAGTCATGTTTAAAATTCATGTTTATCATTTAAAAATATATTAAACAAGTGATATTTATTTAATTTTTATGAATATGAATCTAAATATAATTTTATCATGCTAGTGCTTTTTTAATTGGTACAATTTAAACAACTCATTTTAAATTTCTTATCTTTTATTAATTGTCCCCCATACAACAACAACAACGCCTTATCCCACTAGGTGGGGTCGGCTACATGGATCAACTTCCGCCATAATGTTCTATCAAGTACCATACTTCTATCCAAATCATTAAGTTCGAGATCCTTTTTGATAACCTCTCTTATAGTCTTTTTGGGTCTTTCTCTGTCTCGAATTGTTTGCCTTCTCTCCATCTGGTCTACTCTCCTCACTACAGAGTCTACCGGTCTTCTCTCTACATGTCCAAACCACCTAAGTCTACTTTCCACCATCTTCTCTACAATAGGCGCTACTCCAACCCTCTCTCTAATAGCTTTGTTTTTAATTTTATCCTGTCGAGTCTTACCACACATCCACCGCAACATCCTCATCTCCGCTACACCTACTTTATTCTCATGTTGGCTCTTGACCGCCCAACTGTTCCGTACAAAATCGCTGGTCTTACCGCAGTCTGATACAACTTTCCCTTTAGCTTGATCCCCCATAATTGCCCCCATAATTGATATAATTTTAAATAACCTTTAGATGACCCCCATTTTTATATTTTTTTATTTAAACTTATTTTTGTGTCAATTAAATTTTAGTTTAATAGTTTTAATTGAGATATTTTTTTAATCATAAAAAATTGTTGTTTATAGAAAACTCAATTTTAAGTAATTCAATCTATTTTAGTTAGTTATTCAATTAAAAAAATTTACTTCCCTTGATTATTGAAAATACTATTCACTTAACTTTTTTCATTTATCATTAAGTGTACAATATACTGTAAATTACTATGATTTTATTAATTAAATTAATATTTTAAAATTAAGAGTTTTAACATTTGTTTATATTTTTATATCATTAATATGAAAATAATATTATATCGTTTACTTTGAAATAATTGATGTGAAAACATCCTCTCTAAAGTCTAAATGGTTTGAAAGCATTTCGTATGTAGCGTAAAAAAGGAGGATATTGAACGTAAGTGATATTTGAAAAGAATATAAGAGTACGTTGAGTGGTTTAAAAATGATAGATAGATCGAAATTTCCTTGCGGATTGAAGATTCTATAAATAGGAACCGAACCAGCCATCGACAAACAACAATAAAACCCTTGAGAGCTGACTCTATAATAAAGCCATATATGGAAGCTCAAACCTACTTCTTGGTTATTGCCTTATCCCTCTTCATTCTACTGAATTGGCTTGCAAAATATCTCAAGCTAAAACCTAATGTTGCTCACAAACTTCCCCCTGGTCCAAAAAAGCTACCTCTCATAGGAAACATGCATCAACTAGCAGTAGCAGGTTCACTCCCACATCGTGCACTTCAAAAACTTGCTCATATATATGGACCTCTCATGCACCTCCAACTTGGTGAGATTTCTGCAGTGGTTGTATCCTCCCCCAACATGGCCAAGGAAATAACCAAAACCCATGATGTTGCTTTTGTGCAGAGACCACAAATCATTTCTGCACAAATCTTGTCTTACGGGGGATTAGATGTTGTTTTTGCTCCATATGGCGATTACTGGAGACAAATGAGGAAGGTGTTCGTGTCAGAACTTCTCAGTGCCAAGAGGGTTCAGTCTTTCTCTTTTATTAGAGAAGACGAGACAGCAAAATTTATAGACTCGATTCGAGCATCGGAAGGTTCACCAATCAATCTCACTAGAAAAGTTTTCTCACTGGTAAGTGCTTCTGTTTCCAGGGCAGCAATTGGTAACAAATCTAAGGACCAGGATGAGTTTATGTATTGGCTTCAGAAAGTAATAGGATCGGTTGGAGGATTCGACCTTGCTGATTTGTTTCCTTCAATGAAATCCATACATTTCATAACTGGGTCGAAGGCCAAATTGGAGAAGCTGCTGAATAGGGTTGACAAGGTGTTGGAAAACATTGTCAGAGAGCATCTAGAAAGGCAAATAAGAGCAAAAGATGGCAGAGTTGAAGTAGAGGACGAAGATCTTGTTGATGTTCTTCTCAGAATCCAACAAGCTGACACTCTCGACATCAAAATGACGACTAGGCACGTCAAAGCTTTGATATTGGTTAGTACTTAATACTCCTTTCGGTTTTTTATTTTTATAACAAACAAGTTTTAGTATGAAATACACATGAATGCCTGAATATTAAGTTCGGGAGGTAGTAATGAATACTGCAAAATTATCTTTTAAATCTACCTGAATATATAGTCCACATGCATGTGCTCGATCTCTTTAATTTCCTGCGCTTCCAATTTACAAAATTACTGAGAAAACTAACTATCTGCATAAAAAAATTGTTTAATTAACGTCTGGTTTTTAACTTGTTGAAATAAGGGCCTTTTAATGGCTTTTTTATAACAAAATTCAAACCATTCCCACAGCAGTTTTTCCTTTCAAAGTTACGTAGGAACAAGAGCGATAGGTAGTCGTAAAAATCAATTTTTTTAGAGAAAAAAATGTGTACAGGCTGATGGGTATATATTAGTATGAAGTTAGGTTAAGTAATTGATCTCATTTAGATTTGTTTCGTCTTCGCCAACTCAATATTCAATAATAGAAAAGTTAATTTTTTTACTCTTGGTAGTAAAATAAGTTTGAACCTATAGTTAACCTTAAAAAAAATAGTTTGAACCTACTCGATCGGCTGGGGTTTGGTTTTTGTTTCATTATTCCCATGTTTGCTTCCGGTTTGTTTTATAAAGTATGCTGTTGTCCTTATGTATGTGTGTATAATGGTAACAATTATTAGGCTAAAAAATATTAACTGATAATTGAGGGTGGGGGTGGGGTGGAGAATTAACCTTCGGTACGTTATTTATTATGTCAACAAATATATCTTGTCAATGAAAGTGATAAATTAAACAATTAATTAATCACTAGTTAACTTTTAATATCTGTCGATAGGAAAAAAGGAAAACTATCCTCGTCCACCCCATTTTGGGGGTGGATTTTGAGTAATTAATAAGAAAAGAGATAAAAAAATGGTTTAAGTGCTATGATAAAAAAAAAAAGTGTTTTTGGTACAGCTCTTTGTTTTGGTACAAAAAAAAAAAGTAAACAAATGGAGGTTACATGTATTTCCTAGTGAAATCAACTTAGCTACACCATTCACTAATTGTTATTTGCGCTTTTCCTTCCCGACACTACATCATATTTCTTTTTTCTAGCTTTGCTAATTCATACCAACAATTTTTTTATAACATATTTTTCTATTTCTTTCTACTATTTTAACGATTTTATCTTGGGTTTTTCTCCCTTTCTCCTTTTTATCTTTTTTATACAGAAAGTTATACAATTTTATTGTATTAATGCACATTCTCTTTTGATTTTACCAAAATTCATTTGAAAATATTTTAATTGGTTTGACTAGGATGTATTTGCTGCTGGAATCGATACGTCAGCATCAACACTAGAGTGGGCAATGACAGAAATGATGAAAAATTCAAGAGTAAGGGAAAAAGCACAAGCTGAACTAAGAAAAGTATTTGGAGAGAAGAAAATAATTCATGAAAGTGATATAGAGCAGCTTACTTATTTGAAGTTGGTGATCAAAGAGACATTAAGACTACACCCACCTACTCCTTTATTGATCCCTAGAGAATGCTCTGAAGAAACCATCATTGGTGGTTATGAAATACCTGTCAAAACTAAAGTGATGATAAATGTATGGGCAATTTGCAGGGATCCCAAATATTGGACTGATGCAGAAAGGTTTGTCCCAGAAAGGTTCGAGGATAGTTCTATTGATTTCAAAGGGAATAACTTTGAGTATCTTCCATTTGGGGCAGGAAGGAGAATTTGTCCAGGCATCACATTTGGTTTAGCAAGTATTATGCTTCCATTGGCTCAATTACTTTTGCATTTCAACTGGGAGCTCCCAGATGGGATGAAACCTGAAAGTATAGATATGACAGAACGCTTCGGATTGGCTATTGGGAGGAAACATGATTTGTGTTTAATTCCCTTTGTTGATAATCTTTGAGTGCATGATTGACATGCCCATGTTTATCAACCGCACTTTCAAGTGTGAATTCCCTTTGTTTTGAAGTGATATCATATATATTTTATACTTTGAAAAAATAAATTCTAAATACTATTTAACACCTAGAGATATAAAGAGAAAAATGAGAAAAATATAAATATGTTAGGTGATGTAGTATGTTAGAAAAAATGTCTATATGTAATCTATACTTTTTAAACATGATTGAAATAATAATAAATCGTTTTCCGTTCTAGCATATATAACATTACAGGTCTATATATTATGAGCACAATATATTATATTAGATATTTTATTAATATAAAAAATATGCATACTTGTTAAACTTTTGTTTATTTCTATGTGAAAAGAATAAAAATAGGGAATTGAAGGAAGTTATTTTCGTGAGATCTAAAAAAAGGACTCTATCCCCAAATTGGCATTAAATTGGGGGAGGGGGAAATGATAGTTCATTTTTTCAATTTTTTAAATTAAAAAATTATAACATATGAGATTAAATAAAATAATAATTTTATGATAAGAAAAATATAATAGAGTACGTAAACGATTAATTTTTTACTTAATATAGAAATGTTTTTACTAGTTTTTTTCACTCTTTCAAACAGATGAATAGAAAGTTCTCTTCTTTTTTTCTTCTTATTTTATCCATCCAAATAATACATTTTTACTTTATTTCTCTCATTCATTTCCTTTTTTTTTCTTGTTTCTCATAATGTAAGTAAAATAAAGGAAAATTTTGACAATTCAACTTGAAATTAAGTAACCAAGCATTAGCAACTTTGAGAATGTCAAAAAATATCAAAAAATTATTTCATTGGTCAAGTAATAATCTATTTATTTAAGGCAAATCGATAAGATTTGCAGTTAAATTACAAATCTCATTTCAGCTTCAGGACCCGTCACGTTTGGAATCAACAGAAAGTTGGTTGCTTGTTTTCCCTTGACAAACTTAGGTTTGTATGGGATGATTTTTAGTTTTGAGTTTCACATTTTTTTTTAAAAGACAGAGAGACAAGGAAAGGATGATTAACATATATCCCACCTGAATTCATATTGATTAATTAAAATTTGTTCTAAGTTCTGCCTCTAAGATTGATGCCCTTACTTTATTATTTGTCTTATTTATGTCCCACCAATATGTATTTGCATCTTTATCTTGATTTCTGTTTAATTATATTACTATTTCATTATATAAGAACAAGATTCACAACAAAATAGCAACTATATATTAAGTAACAACCATTAATAAAAAAAAGTATGATAAATAATATGATGTAATAAAAAAGAAGAAATAAAAGAAAGAAATATTAATTAATAAATTGTTCAAAATAATAAATTGTTCCTCTATAGAATGTTCAAATATTACCTATCATACCTCTCTCTCTATATATTCTTATAAATAACCTGAAAAAAAAAATCAGCCCTCATAAAAATAACAGCAAAAAACTTAAAAGTTCCTTAATTATATGTCAAAGATAAACCACAAATTTGAACACACGTACAAAAGACCTTCCCACTACAAAAGATACAAGATGAAATTAGCAGAAAGTTAAATACTCATTAACAAAAATTGTGAAGATGGTAAAGCCTTTGATATCAAACTGCTTCCAATTAAAGTCAAAGCTAGAAATGGCACTCCAAGTTATGAGCTGCATAATATTACTAGAACGTAAGTAGTTCTCGCTCACTGTCAAAGGCTCACGCTTACTATGAGCCATGCATCTTATCTTCTCCTTTGAGCCCCCATAGAACCATTAATATTTCTACTCAGTCAACAAAAGAATACCAAAGCCATGACTCTCTCGACTTTGGGGCCACTTTGAACAAAGACAAAAACAAATCATCAGCACTTTAATCGCCACAGCTTAAACAACCTCACTCATTTTGGCAGACCCATTTGTGCCACCACTGTTCATTATCTGGACCAGAAGGCTCGAGGTGCCGAACACGACGAAGCTCGAGTGACTGTCAACGGGTTTGAGTGTTATTCACTGATCTTCCTTGGGTTTTGGTATTCTCTTATATTTTCTTAAACAAAAAATTCCCTTATGTTTTACTTTGTCTATTCTTTTGTTTATTTACTGTGTCCCTTTTATTTGTTTTACTAGTATTTTGTCTTTTGCTTTATGTGCTGTCGTGAATCCTGATCATTGCCACTTCTTTTGCCGTCTCCAATTTTATATATATATTTTCTGCTTAATTAAGCTTTTGATCTCTTCCTTCCATGGGTCACTCCTAAACGATGCTCAGTGCCGGCCCTGCGTAAGTTCAAAATCAGCCATAATATTAAAATATTTCTACTGTGACTTTGTCAATACTGCAATAAGCGAATGATTTAAGATCTTAAAAAATGCCTCATCCGTTGAATTTTGTAATCCAAAAAACCAAATCAAACGTATTAGCTAGAATTCAACGGACGCATAGATCTTTAGGGCGAAAACAAAGGATAAATAGATCATTGTCCTCATAGATGGAATATTATATTATATAGATAAGAACCAGCACTCAGCAATAATTACAAACACCGAAGAGTTGAGTGCTCCAATAATACCATGGAAGCTCAAGCATGCTTCATGTTTACTACCTTGTTTTTCTTTTGGGTATTGCATTGGCTTGCAAAGTATTATTACAAGCCAAAAACCACCCTTTCTCACAAACTACCCCCGGGACCAAAGAAGCTACCTCTGATAGGGAACCTGCATCAACTAGCAATGGCTGGTTCACTTCCACATCGTACTCTCCGAGACCTTGCCCTTAAATATGGACCTCTCATGCATCTCCAACTTGGTGAAATTTCTTCAGTGGTTGTATCCTCCCCCAACATGGCCAAGGAGATAATGAAAACCCATGATCTTGCTTTTGTGCAGAGGCCACAATTTCTTCCTGCTCAAATTTTGACCTATGGTCAAAGTGATATTGCTTTTGCTCCATATGGCGATTACTGGAGACAAATGAAGAAAATATGTGTGTCGGAGCTTCTAAGTGCCAAGAGAGTTCAGTCTTTCTCTGATATTAGAGAAGACGAGACAGCCAAATTTATAGAATCAGTTCGAACATCAGAAGGTTCACCAGTCAATCTTACCAATAAAATTTACTCCTTGGTAAGTTCTGCTATTTCCAGGGTAGCATTTGGTAACAAATGTAAGGACCAAGAAGAGTTCGTGTCTTTGGTTAAAGAATTGGTAGTAGTGGGGGCAGGATTTGAACTTGACGATTTGTTTCCTTCGATGAAACTTCATCTCATAAATGGAAGGAAGGCCAAATTGGAGAAGATGCAAGAGCAGGTTGACAAGATCGTGGATAACATTCTCAAAGAGCATCAAGAAAAGCGTGAAAGGGCACGACGAGAAGGCAGGGTTGACCTAGAGGAGGAGGATCTTGTTGATGTTCTTTTGAGAATCCAACAAAGTGACAATCTCGAGATCAAAATTACGACCACAAACATCAAAGCTATAATATTAGTAAGCAAAACAATAACACATTATATTACTCTCCTAATCTCCTACATTACAAAATTATGGAGAAAATTGTTTGCATGACATCTTTTTGGCACTCCTTGAGGTCATCTCAAACGCAGTTACTTACAAGAATTGTTTAAAGTTAAGCAACCTTGTTTAACCAATTCTAAACAATAGAAAACATACTGTTATGGATCCCCAACAGATTCATTTGTTTTTATATATGTCCCCCCTTTTTCTCCAAAAATTTATGATATCTTCATTTTACCATTAAACCTATTTGAAAATTGTTTGACTAGGACGTATTTACTGCTGGAACGGATACTTCAGCATCAACACTTGAATGGGCTATGGCAGAAATGATGAGAAACCCAAGAGTGAGGGAGAAAGCACAGGCTGAAGTAAGACAAGCATTTAGGGAATTGAAAATAATCAATGAAACAGATGTAGAGGAACTTATATACTTAAAGTTGGTGATCAAAGAGACATTAAGGCTACACACTCCTTCTCCTTTATTGCTCCCTAGAGAATGCTCTAAGCGAACCATCATTGATGGATATGAAATACCTGTCAAGACTAAAGTCATGATAAATGCGTGGGCGATTGCAAGAGATCCCCAATATTGGACTGATGCTGAGAGGTTTGTCCCAGAGAGGTTTGATGGTAGCTCTATCGATTTCAAAGGAAATAACTTTGAGTATCTTCCTTTTGGAGCAGGAAGGAGAATGTGCCCAGGAATGACACTTGGTTTAGCCAACATTATGCTTCCACTCGCTCTATTACTCTATCACTTCAATTGGGAACTCCCAAATGAGATGAAACCTGAGTATATGGATATGGTTGAAAACTTCGGATTGACAGTTGGAAGGAAAAATGAGTTGTGTTTGATTCCCGTTGTTAATGATCTTTGACACTGCACGATTGATATGGTTGGAGGAATCAAGTTTCTTGGACACCACTTACCTATTTTTACATTCAGCCTTCGATTATTCTTCACTACTATTTTCTTTTTCTTATACTTGGTTTGAAGAGATTTTAGGAGCTATTCTAGCACAATGCAAATATAATATAAATATTTATATTATAAACAAATTGTAGTTCCTGATAATATAGTAATGCATTAATAATCAAACAAAGGAATTACTTTAAGCTATCCAGTTCGCATTCATACCATATTTTATTTTTGGCTGTGCAATACTGTTGGAAAATCAATTCCGATCCATTTCTAATAAATATGCACATAATGGGTCATCGTTTTTTTCTTCTTCTTTAAACCAAGAGCAATATATTATGCTATGCATTATACTCAAATTGATTAATTTGGGTCAGAGAAACCTTTTATGGAGATCATGAGTCATGTCTAAATTCAAGACCCCTCTCTTTGTTCATATCAATTGGAAATTCAACGTATCAACAAAGCATTATATATTATATTGAGAGAAGAGTTAAGAAAACTTTTGGGGGGGAAGAATAAAAAATGGCGAGTAACAAACGAAACTGGATTTTGGAGGGGGAACGAAAAAAATAAACAGTTAGTTTTCGAGGGAGGAACCAAAAAAACAAACACTGATACGCCGTATTGTCTGTGGATGGGATTTGAAGTTTGGATGTTACGAGAGTCGCTCCGCATAAGCTGTAGCAATAAGCTCAGTAAGACAGCTCATGTTAAAATAGCACGAAACATCTTACAAGAATTCATCATATATTTTTATAAGCCTTTTCAAATACTCTTATAAGTACAGATGAGTTGTTAATAAACTCTTTTAAACGGGGCTTTATTGTTATTATTTTTTTTTGCATCCTCAATTTTATAATTTGAACTTTTGCTTTCGATTTTTTTTAACTGATGTCAAATTTTGTTTTTTATTTACTAGTGTTTTCTTACATTTAATTCCGTTTCAGCTCACTATATATTTTAAGCTTTATTCATCAATTGGGCATTTTTTTTAACTCGATACACATAATTTTAATATTTATGTCTTTATATAATAATTTTTATTTTTTAAAATAATTTGCTCACACTGACTTTGCCACTGGGTGAAGCGAACGGTTAGAAGTTAGAATTTAGACCTGCAAAAACCTTTCACCAACTTGAAAAACCCAAAATCAAATTCAGAAATTCTTTGCAATTTATTTTAAAGAGGAAAACGGCTCCAAAGTTGTAGACCTACATTTCACTCTTTACACTATTTATTTATTGCTTCTTTTATTTATTTTTATGTTATTTAATTATAACACATATATTAAGAAAAGTAGTTAAACTTTTCATTATATTAAAATTAGTTATAATTAATTTATTATATTTTCTTTTTTATTCCTTTAATATTTTATATGTTGGAATTTAAGTCTAAACGTCAAATCTTATAATAGCTAATAATATATAAATCGAACATCATACAAGTAATCAAGATCCATAAACCTTAAGGTTTTAGGTGAAGTGTTGTATCAAGTTTATTTGTGGTCTATGGAAGAATACTTTTTTTATTTTACTCCTTTAATTTCTAAATAATTAATATAAGAATCGATAGTTCGATCAAATGATTTGCTTTTAAACAAATATAATGAAATTCACGATAAATTCAAGCATAAAAATTCTTGTATCAAAAGTTATCCTAGTAATGAGTTCACATATGAAAATCTAAAGTCTTTCTAGCAAGTAACATTGTGGTTATCCTATTGTCGTGAGCTAACATGGAACACTTAAGATTCATTAAACCAATCAGGCTCTCTCCTAAATATCAACTCGTTTATGAATTAATTTGGATAAAAGCATTAGGTAAAGAACTTGCGAAATATTTCATTTTCAAATTTATATTATTAGCAATATCTCCCCTATTGGTGTTTTAACAAATGTCAACACTGAGCATACTGCAAATCATGCACGATTTACAGTTAGCTTGGAATGAAGGCTAGAGAGATGTTACTTTTGAATCAGACTCACTCGTTTCAATTCAACTTCTGCAGAATCATGATTTAAGAACCCACCCTTATACTTCGGTAAACAGGAGAATCAATCACTTCAAATCTCTCCCGTGGAATCTCAACTTTAGGCATGTCTTCCGTGAGGCCAACTTATGTGCGGATTGGCTCCCGAGGCTAGCTCCTCCTCTATGGCTCCTTTGGTTGTTGTAGAATCTTGTCCTAGTCAAATGAAGCATCTATTGAGCGATGATGCCAGGGGTGTTTCTCATACTAAGATTTAGTTCTTTCTTTCTATTGCTTGTCTTTTATTTCCACTAAAAAAAAATATATTGAGGAAAGTTGATTTCTCATTTTCACTATTATACTTGGTAAATTTTAGAATTTTCCGTGCCTAATTCAGTTTGGTAAGACATTAAAAAAAAAGAGAGAAAGATGAAAAAGGCTATTTTTTTTTAAAAGCAAAATATTTCATTATAATAGATGCTTAAGATAAAGAATAAGTTGTCCCGAACTCACGTATTAAATGATACAAATATTTTTTTTAAGTTTAATTATCTATTTAGTTCTTATAGTTCTAAACTTATCTTTTTTTAATATCTATAATTAATAAGTTAATATTTCAATCCCTGAAATTTAATAAATGAATTTTTTAGATCTTAAAGTTTAACTCCATTAATTAATAAGGTCTTTGTCGTTAATTTTTTTTAACTTCATTAATTAGTAAAAGAATTTTAACAAAGACCTTTTAAAAATTAAAATATAAAATTTAAGAACTAAAAATTCAGTTATTAAATATATAAACTAAAAAAATAAGTTTAAAAATTATAAAAATTAAAGGTAAAATTATATTTTTGGTCCTCTTATTTATTTTTAATTTCGATTTTGGTTTCCCTTTAAAATTATTGACAAATTTTGTCATCTTATTTTATCCAATCATCCAATCTTGGTCCTCGAATCCATATATAATTGGACGTTGATGTTACAAAGAAATATTGATGGTCACGTGTTACGTTTTCGTTTTCATTGGATAATGACTGTCATATGTCATGTTCTGATTGGATGTCAACTTCATGAAAGATGAAATACATTGTTGTTGTTATTGGTCAATCAGAACATGACATGTGACAGTCATTATTCAAATAGAACATGACACATATCAATAAACATTCTTTAACAATTAACGCCCAAATCTAGATTGGAAGACCAAAATTGAGTAATTGGATAAATTAGGAGGATAAAATTCGTCAATAATTTTTAAAGGAAGATCAAAATTGAAATTGAAAGACCAACTTTATAATTTTACCAAAATTAAATGAGTAATTAATTTTTTTTAATAAAGAGAGGGGCAAAGCCCACTACACAGCAATTCTACGTGGCAAACTTATGCCCTCAATATCAGTCCACAATACATGGTTACACGGCAACGGTGGTTGTCAGGCTAAAGTGCTAAACAGATAAGACCCAATATGGGAGATTACGGGCAGCCACGAGCAGCAAACCTCAGCCACTGAATCGGCTATGATACCAACATATTGACATCCCTGATAAGGAAAGGTTGACTAACATATATCCCACGTTGATTAACAAGTAATAATTGATATACTTAATACGTCTCATATATAGATATATTGATAGATATAAATATGTAGATAGAGTGCCAGAGCAAGGTTTTGAAAATATATATCGATGTTACCTAAGCAATATCTAGAAAGAGTGAAAGTAAACGATTTTGGGTCTGTTTGGATGTAACCTTTTTTAGAAATATTTTTAGAAGAAAAAAATAAGAAAAAAAAAATAAAATGAGTTTCTCCATTAGTTAAAATAAATTTTTCATTAATTAATTTGTAGATGTCATCTTATCTTTTAAAGAAATTAGATTAGTGAGCTTCTAAAAATTAACTCATGGAGAGCTTATTTTTGTTTATGGAAAAGTTCATCTCATCTTTTTTCTTCTTATTTTTTTTTTAAAAAATGTTTCTAAAGAAGCTTATCCAAACAGATTTTTTAGAATAAGCGTTTTTAAAGTTAGTGACCAATATTTAAAGTTTAACAAGGGTAAGTTGTTTACTTTAACGTAAGTTCAAAATGAGCATTAACATTAGAATATCTATATACGTATAAGTTAGTTTTGCTAGAGTGACTTTATGAGCCTAATAGTTATTTTTGTTTTTAAATTTGTTTTCAAAAAATTAAAAAAAATTAATCATTGAAAGTAAAAAAAGTATAACAAATTCATCTATTCATTAATTTTGGTCTATTAATGATAATGAAAGAGTTTATGTGACACACTCAAGGATGAATTTGTCTATGTTCTATATATTATGAAACGAAAATAGTTATTTATCTAAAATATAATTTAATTTTTATCTTTTTCACATTTTTTAATCATTGCAAGTATAACAATACAATAAACACTTAAAAATAAGAAAACAAACATAAGTTAAAACAAACATAATAATAAACATCATATTGATTAATAAATATAATTTATCTATTACTTTGAAATTTTTAATGTGACTATATCTTATCCAAAATATGAGACTCAAACAAAAGTGAGATTCGACTTGAATCTTTCATTACCTAACATTATTACAAGAGAAATTTAGAATAACAGATAAAATATACTTTTTAAACAATATTATGTTTATTATTATATTTGTTTTAACTTATATTTATTTTCTTAATTTTAAATATTTATTGTAATGTTACATTTGTAATTATTAAAAAATAAAAAAATAAAAATTAAATTATATTTTAAATAAATAATTATTTTTGTCTTTAAATATGTAATAAGCTGACAAATATAAAATATCTCACATAAATTATTTTATTAATAATAACTGATGCTGAGCGAATTTATTAGCGTCTTACACAAAACTAAAAATTACTATTTATCCTAGATAACTAGCTAATTTAAATGTGTATATAAATAAGAACTAGCACTCCGCAATAACAATCACAAACACCAGAGTTGAGTGCTCCAATAATACCATGGAAGCTCAAGCGTCGTTCTTGTTTATTAGCTTGTTTTTCTCTCTGGTGTTGCATTTGCTTGCAAAGCATTATTACAAGCCAAAAACCACCCTTTCTCACAAACTACCCCCGGGACCAAAGAAGCTACCTCTGATAGGGAACCTGCATCAACTAGCAATGGCTGGTTCACTTCCACATCGTACTCTCCGAGACCTTGCCCTTAAATACGGACCTCTCATGCATCTCCAACTTGGTGAAATTTCTTCCGTGGTTGTATCCTCCCCCAACATGGCCAAGGAGATAATGAAAACCCATGATCTTGCTTTTGTGCAGAGGCCACAATTTCTTCCTGCTCAAATTTTGACCTATGGGCAAAATGATATTGTTTTTGCTCCATATGGGGATTATTGGAGACAAATGAAGAAAATATGTGTCTCGGAGCTTCTAAGTGCCAAGAGAGTTCAGTCTTTCTCTCATATTAGAGAAGACGAGACATCCAAATTTATAGAATCAATTCGAATATCAGAAGGTTCACCAATCAATCTTACTAGTAAAATTTACTCCTTGGTAAGTTCTTCTGTTTCCAGGGTAGCATTTGGCGACAAATCTAAGGACCAGGAAGAGTTTTTGTGTGTGCTTGAAAAAATGATATTAGCGGGGGGAGGATTTGAACCTGACGATTTGTTTCCTTCGATGAAACTTCATCTCATAAATGGAAGGAAGGCCAAATTGGAGAAGATGCATGAGCAGGTTGACAAGATCGCAGACAACATTCTCAGAGAGCATCAAGAAAAGCGCCAAAGGGCACTACGAGAAGGCAAGGTTGACCTAGAGGAGGAGGATCTTGTTGATGTTCTTTTGAGAATCCAACAAAGTGACAACCTCGAGATCAAAATTAGTACCACAAACATCAAAGCTGTTATATTGGTAAGCATACGCAGCAAAATTACATGCTCTAACAAACGATTTTTCTTTAATTGCAGTGCTCTCCCCTTCTCGCACGTTACAAAATTATAGAGAAAATTGTTTGCATCACCTTTTTTAGCACTCCTTTATGCATACAACATACTAGACTTGATCAAGAAGTTACAAACATCAAATAAGATATTCATTGATAAAATCAAGTTTTTAGAAAATTCATGTTGAGGCATACGTGGGTTCCCAAATTATTAGTGTTTGAAGCAAATACCCATCTCAAGCAATCTTATTTATTTGCAAACTCAATATTTAAATTAAGTTTCACAAGATATTTTAATTAATTTTTTATTTTTTTATTAACTAACAAATTTGTTTGGTTATTTGATAAAGAAAGTTTAATTATTTTTAATGTTTTTTTATTACATGTTACTTAAAATAACATTTTTTAGAATGTTATCTTATAACTCTTAACTTTTATATTTTTTTATTTTTATCTTTGATATATTTATCAAATTTTTATATTACTTTTTTAAATAAATTATATTTTTTTATTATTTTATATTATTTTAGTTATTTCAACATTTAATTTTATCAAATCCTTATAATTTATTAAGTTAATTATTCAACTTTTAACTATCATTTTGTTAGTTTTGTTGAAGATAACCTAAATCTTATTTCTTTACCATTAAACCTATTTGAAAATTATTTGACTAGGACGTATTTACTGCTGGAACGGATACTTCAGCATCAACACTTGAATGGGCTATGGCAGAAATGATGAGAAACCCAAGAGTGAGGGAGAAAGCACAGGCTGAAGTAAGACAAGCATTTAGGGAATTGAAAATAATCCATGAAACAGATGTAGGGAAACTTACATACTTAAAGTTGGTGATCAAAGAGACATTAAGGTTACACGCTCCTTCTCCTTTATTGGTCCCTAGAGAATGCTCTGAACTAACCATCATTGATGGATATGAAATACCTGTCAAGACTAAAGTCATGATAAACGTGTGGGCAATTGGAAGAGATCCCCAATATTGGACTGATGCTGAGAGGTTTGTCCCAGAGAGATTCGATGGTAGTTCTATCGATTTCAAAGGGAATAACTTTGAGTATCTTCCTTTTGGGGCAGGAAGGAGAATGTGCCCAGGAATGACATTTGGTTTAGCCAACATTATGCTTCCACTCGCTCTATTACTCTATCACTTCAATTGGGAACTTCCAAATGAGATGAAACCTGAGGATATGGATATGTCTGAAAACTTTGGATTGACAGTTACAAGGAAAAGCGAGTTGTGTTTGATTCCCATTGTTAATGATCTTTGACACTGCACGATTGATATGGTTGGAGGAATCAAGTTTCTTTTACTAAGGAAATAAATGTGTTTTAAAATCGCGTCTAGCAATATGCATGTCTTTATTGTTTTAAAAGCTAGGTTATCTAACTAGCCATCCGAGCTATATTTTTATACTAGTGTATAATAATCTTTGCTGAATTTTATGGTTTACTCTTTCCAATCTTTATACGCGAATTATATATCAGGTCCGCAACGATATTACAGATTCTTCCAGCAATTTTTGTTTTACCGGAATTCCTTACGACTTTAGTGAAGATATGATAATTTCTTGCAGATTTAAATTCATGGAAAAGTTTATATATGCTAAATGGAGGTGATTTATTCACCAAACAGTTTGCATAAGTAAAACTAATCTCCGACGATAAGTGACGTCCACGTACAACATGTAAATAAATTGTTTATACTAGTCGACTCGCAATTCTCCTTCGGTTGATTGCACCAGATTTTTAATGTAAGGGTCCATATACAATTTATTTACTTTTTGTATTCTCTGTTAATTATCCAAACAAATGTAAAAGGAAAAATCTATTTTTTTTTCCTTCTTACTATCCATCGTCCAAATTTATTTCTTTTATATTTCTCTTCTACTTCTACTTCTCTTGTTTTTTCCTTCCCAGTTTTTCTTCATCCAAACATCGCCAAAAGCCAAGGATGTGGCTATCGTCGTTACTCCAGTTTGAATTGTCATGTAATCGACAAGAAAAGGATCCACCTTTGTATTATGCCAATTTTCTTAATGACGAAACTTCATATTTAAAGTGCTTAAACTAAAACGGACAATTTAGAACATTCAAGACTTGTAGAATGGCTAATATAATAAAATTAAGGCTAACTATAATATCATTGAAAGAAAGAAAGAAAGCAACATACAGTAAGAGATCACTTTAAATATTATATGAAAGTTTATATACCAGGAAAGAACAAGAATTTTAAGTCCTAATCAGAGTAATAACATTTATGACTTCACAGCTATGGAAACAAATAATAATTAGAGAAAATAAACTATACGGCTGCAACCAAGCCAATGCCTCGAAAAGATACAAGCATGATCATTTGGCCATCTTGGCTCTCACAAGAATGATCAAACAATCCAAAAAGAAAGAACAAACAAAATACATGACTCGGAAAACTTTCATTGAAAAAAACCGCAATCATTGGAAAGTAGTAACAGACTAGAAGACTGATGCTTGGTGCCACCACGTCAAACTCTTTAACCCTAAGATAGTCACCTTGAAAGCAAAAAATGAGAGATGCTAAACTATCAAGTTTCACCAGTAAATAGGGAGATCAGTAGCCCCCATCCATTGGAGGCATACCAAAAGGAGGCATTGGTGGCATCCCCATTCCACCCATAGGTAGTGGTGGGGAAGGGGCATAGCCTCCCCCCATTCCTTGCATAGGAGGTGCTGGCAAAGCAAGCGGTAGCAACTGGGCATACATATTCTGTAGATCATTGGAAACATTGTTAATTTAATAATCAAACAATATAACTGTCTTGTAAAAGGAGATTTGAAAAAGGGTACCTGCTGAGCAAGTACTTCCTTCTCCTCCTTTTCCTTAGCTTTCTCCTCATTTTGTGCTTCAATTTTGTCCTTGATAAGCTCATCTACCTTGCCTGTATACTCTCGAATAAACTTCAAACAAAAAAACATTTCAAAATTTTTAGCAAAAAAAGAATATATTTCATCTGTTGATAAATATAACCACAAACAAATACATACCTGTAAGAGATATGGAAAAGCAAAATCAATCATATTGTTCATCCAAGATAGCTCAAGAGCAACATCTGGCCGTATAATATCATAACAGACAAAGAGGCATGATGCAAAACACTCTTTCTTTCCCTGCAAATCAATATAATCCCTTTGTTAATTAAAAGAAAAGAACCAGCACTGGAGGTGAAGAAAGAAAGCAGCAAAATAATTTCTAAGTGAAGCAGGGTCACTGCACTATGCCAAAAGGTCTAACCTAGTTAGTATCTAATTTACGAATACTGGAGTTTGATATCTTAAGGAAAAGGACAAGAAAATAAACACCTGCTCAATAAAGTAGATAAGCAAATCTTCTGAAAGTTCACGGTCACCAGATTGAGAGCATGTTTCCATACAGTCCTTGTAAAGATTGTCTTTCTTTGACAAAGCAATGGATTGCTTCCATCTTCCTGCTTTCTTGTAAATGTAGGCAGCTACACGCCTCATCTCAAGAAGTTCATGCTTCTCAATCTGCTCATGTATTGTTGAAGCCAATCAATAATAATTCAAACATTTTAAATTTTCCATAACTTCCTGATCTCAGATTTTGCTAATTGTCAAAATAAGACAAAAGATAACCGAGATTCACCTTCTGTGCAAGACCTATCTGATCAAAGTTGTCATGCAAATCTATTGATTCTCGGAGTCTGTCGTAGTCTTCTTCCTCAACATAAATTTCATTCAAAGCTTCATTGACAGCGGACACATTGTTGCTTTGAACTGCAACCATGTACGGCTTAACTAATCTAAGGTGGCCAGCCTGAAAATAAAAAATCCAAGCAACAAACAATACTATTACAGAATAGCATTTGAAACCAGCAAATTATCTCTCCAAATAAGATTGAAACTGTAGCCATTTGGCAATAGGGTATGAAATTGCAGACCTTCCGCATTATATCTACTACACGAGTATGGTCCACACGAAGAGCAATCACATTTAGCATATCATTTATTACATCTGGATGCTCTTTGAAGTAGAAGTGAACAGCCTTATAGTACAGCTCCACACTTGCAACTTTAACTATCACATCTTTGAATTGCATGTGGTCCCATGCTTCTGGAGAGTGATTCATTACAGTGGTTGCAGCATTATCAAACTCATCATATTGGATGTATAGGTATGTAAGTTCTTTCCAATGCTGTTGTTCATCACATGCTCGAATAAGCTTTGGAATATTAAGCCGAGTTGAGAACAACTTAATGTGTTCCATTAGCTTCTCAGGACGATATCTTGCATACAGAACTCCCAACTCAGTAAAGATACCCATATGTGCACGCTCCAATCCTAACCCACTCTCCATTAGAGATATGAGTTCATTGAAGCATCCTCTGTTCTGATAGTACTCGCTAACCTCCTCCAAATCATCCACCTTCAATATAAAACAGATAGTAAGTATTCAGACAAGGTCAAAAGGTTAGACAAAGCAATCAAAAGTTTTTCTGTCACTTGTTTTTAGTATTTTGCTACTAGCTACATCCTTTAACTTGCATTTAAAGGATTTCCAACATGGGAAGATTTGTGTAGTAATTTTGGAGTGAGGAGGGGGCAATCATTCCTGCAAGTACAAATTCCACATGTTAAAATATAAACTAGAAAATGGTGTCACCTGAATGATGACATTGAGACCACAAATCTGAGCTAAGCGGAATTCCTCAGCATCGACACAGGCGAAACAAACTTCCTTCCATGTTTTTGAACTATTTGCTTTCCTGGCAGCATCAACAGCACCTTGGAACTGTTTAAGCTTCACCAATGTGACTGCCAACTTAGCCCAGTTAGAAATAAAAGCAAATATAATTTTGGCAGCCTCATACAAAGCCTCATCATACAAGCGGTCTCCAACATTTGGTAAATTGGCAACATTTGGCATCAGTATAAATTCTTCAATTTCTCCAAGGTGTTCAATCTTAGCATAAGCATAGATGAGCTCACTGTCCACCTTGGGCTCTTTGGTATTCTGCCTAACCATGAGAAGATACTTTACCAGGTCATGGTATACATCTGCATCTTCAGCAGCCTTTATAACCTCTAAGAAATGAGTTGAATCATCTGCACGAATGAATGACTCAATTGCATCACTCACTAAGCCTTCTCTAAGTTGTGCTTTAGCCACCTGGCTCCAAACAGCATCTTCTTCAACCCGGAAAGCAAACTCCACAGCACGATCAATAGTCTGAAGGTTATCCAGTAGGACATTAACAGCCTGAACATTCAAATTAAATTTCTTGAAAATAGAAAATGCCTCTTCATATAGTTGTGCTTCCACAGCCACCTCCCCTACTGCAGGCCCGTCAAAGTTGTCCAACCTATTTATGTAATCCATAACTCTAGAAGGATCTGCCTTGACTGCAGTAAGGATCAGCAAATTTTGCAGATTGAAGTTTCCACTAAAAGCAGAATTTTGTAGTACAATCTTTTCAAGAAGCTCAATCAACTCGTGAGGAAGATCAGCAGTCATAAAAGCTTTCACCGCAGCTGAAACTTGATCAGGACTCTTGCTTTCAGGCAAAGCAGTAGACACCACTTGATCAATCAACAGTCGTCTAAACTCATTCTCAGGATTAAGAACTTTCTCCCAGAGGTCGGAGTCCATCCTTTCGACAACATATCTGACACAAACATTAGAAAATAACATGAGTGTCTCAGACTAGCATTATAAAAATATGAAATACAATGACAACTTCCTGCTGAAGCTCACAGTACACACCTTGCTTGAAGTTTGAACAAGGAATTTTTATTAGTAACATTAACAAGCTCATCATCACATTGCCCTCTTCGGTAAGCAACAACAGCAAGGGTCGGATCCCGCTTTTCACAATATTTACCGACAACGCGAGAATCGTAGTATGGGTTGGTTGTGAGAAAATGCTCAGGATTGTTGTTGCTGTCAATAATGATTTTACCCAGGGCATTATGTACATGTACATCCTGGCTTCCTTCACTTACAAGATGCTCCAAGAATTGAGTGAGCAAGCGGAGACGATTCCTATGCATAAAAAATTAAATGAGAAATGAACATGGCAATGATAGTGGAGATGAAAGATAGAGAGACGCACCTCTTCTCACATTCTTCAACTAAAGGCTCAACTGGCAGGAGAGAACGAACTGAAAGTATAAGACCTTTAATAAAATCTTCAGGGCATTCATCATCTAACAACTGCCCTACTACTAGAGGAGCGTTTCCAGGATTGACCTAAAAGCCAGAAGTTCAAAGTTTAGGTCACAGTTTTAAAACTTTCCAAGAATGATTTGAAGCACACCCATATGCTACAAGGATCACAAAATCAAACACAAACCCTGAAAACAAAGTTACCTTTTGAACATAACCTTCAATATAGCGAAGCATGTTGCTAGTATAAAGATAATGGGTGAGATCCGGAACAAAGCCAAAACGATCACACACATTAATCAATGGACGTGCATCTGGAAGCTTGGCCTCCATAAGAAAATTCTTTGTCTTCTCCGCATCATAAAAGTTTGATTCTCTAGTAACGCGCTCTACCTCCTTAATTTGCCCAGTTTTAGCAGCGGCCTCAATGTACTTGAAGTGAATATCAGGATCCTCACTTTACAAGACAGAACAAAAAAAAATTACAAAAATTGAAAGAAAAAAAAAACAGTGAAGCAGACCAACTAGTGAACTGAGGTCATGTTCACTCTCCAATAAGAAAGAAATACCTGGAGCTCAAGTATGCACCCAAGAAAAAGTATAATCCTTCATAGGATTTGAATTGTTCAAAGAGTTTAATGCATGCATCAACACCCAACTGCTCAGAATATTCCTTAGCAGTCTGTAAATCATGTACTAGTAAGATTCTCTTATAGATGAATTGTGGAATTCAAAAAATAAAATAGAACATGAATCTTATGGCAACATTATACAGAAACAGTACCTGCACAATTATTTGAAGATTGCCCCTAAGATTGACAAGTAAAAGATCTTTCATACACTCAAGTGCCCATTCTCGAGAAAGGGTTCCAAAGAACTCAACTAAACCCTGAAATACATTATAATCATATTGTAAGAATACAATATATATATATATATATATATATAATAGATTGTCATTTGAGCAGTTGCAATCAAAACCTGTGGCTCAATGGCATGTGTATTCACAATGACACGTTTGATGTCAGGCAACTCAGTATAATGCTGCACAATATACAGACACGGTTCAAGAAATATTCTAACAAGAGATCATTATACTGTCATCAGAACTTAAGAAGCAAAGAACCTGAAGAGCCCGTATGAACAGGCCAGCCTTTTCACATAGTTGTCCAATACGTGGGCGATCATAATGACTGAACATGCCATTGGCCAATATAGCATCAGCAACATTTGGAAAGGTCACAAGATTAATTTCCAGAACCTAAAAATAAAACATGGAAAATTGAGATTTGAAAAAAATCTAAATATATCACCATCTGATTCAGTTCAGGGACAGAGATAATGGCACAGAAAATAAAAAGAACCTTTGTTTGAAGATATCCATGTTCAGGAAGATTTGGCTTCAGTACATCCAACAAAAAGGCTGTTGCCTCACGGATCAAATTCCTCTGAAAAGTAACATAAGAAATATATAAACAAGAATTCCAGTTCACAAATAACCAAAAAAAGTGTAAGCAAGATAGTTATAAAAAAAACCTTATCAAAACCAGTTTTAAGAAAGAAAGGTTTGTATTCTTATAATTATTATTTTTCGTTTTAAATTTTCAAAAATTATTTTTTTTCATTTTAAATTTTCAAAAAGGTGCAGAAGGAATGCAGTGGGATAAAAGGAAAACAAGATTGTATTTTAAAATTACAACTGAATAATAATTATAAGAGAACACAATGAACCAAATATGAAGTTACTAGGGTAAACTGCAAATAAACCTGAAGAAAGAGATCTGTTATGGTGTTGTAGTCAATGGGGCATCCTCCTTCCATTTGAGACATCATCAGAGCAAAATTTACAGCACCCTGCAATCAAGAAAGTATTAAATTATGCTATACATAAACCAAAAAAAAATCAACTTGGATGCTAAAAAAATTAAACAAATCAGATTTCAGAGAATAGAATATATAGATATTCTTAAAACGAAAGCAACATAAACATGAGGAAACCATTTCCAATTGGATGCATTTAACTGCCATTCATGAGGTGATGCTATTTTAAGCAAGCTATGGTATGCTCAGACTTCAGAACAAAAATAAGTGCATTTTGAAGGTGAAGCAACTCAGATAAAGCGTAATTGAATTAAACATTTGTTCAGAAAAGACCTTCTCACCTGGGGGTCAGTTCGTAAAATTGTTTGAAGAAGGAACATATAATCAGGTGTGTATCCAACCTTCATCAAAGGAAAAGAAAAGAATGCATCAGACTGATAGTATTAAAAAAAACAAATTTAAAAACATTTAATCACAACACCAGCATTTTTATGATTCTACTAAACTAAAACAAAATACCTGCTTAGAATATATCAGGATCTTATCAAATTCCCTCCTCTCTGCAAAAGCTGCAACAACTTTCGGTGTGGCTCTAGCTTTGATATAAATTTTCAATGCAAGGTCATTATCCACTGTCTACATTATTTGCAAGCCTCATAAAAATTGGGAAAATAAAGGATAGAAGTGCAAAACACAAATCAGGGAACAGAGAATGAGTTCCATTAAAAGGAATTTGGATTTTCCTTCCCCAAACACCCAAACTGTCCATGAAATAAAACTAATAAATAAGTTCATATGAAAAAGATAAAACAATTTAAATTTCTGTCAGGACCTTCACAAGGTCACCTAGCTCCTCACTGCATTCAAGTTTATCCTCTGCTAGCCAATTTTCTAAGAGATTCTTTTTGTTCTGATTTACAACAAGCCGTGAAAGTTCCAGTGACTCAAAAGCATTCAGTTTTCCCATGGTTAACAGAGTTCCAAAGTATTGCAACAGCGGTGGTGTTTGCCCAGCTTGCACAGGTACACTCTGAAAGCAAATGAACAAAGGCAACTCAAGAACTTGAGATAGACAGCATATTAACATATTAATGTGGTAGTCATTAGGCACACCCTAAATTGAATGCATTGACTTACCAAGACCAAGAAATATGAATGGATCAGTATGTGTGATGCGTAAATACCTGAAATTTAGCAACAGTGTCAGGAGTACGAAGTACTCCTTGTGGCGATTGTGCAGCAAGCTCTGCAGCTTCCTTATACTTGGTCTGAGCAAATAATTCTTGAAAACGCTTAACAACCTGAGAAAAAAAGAAACATAACAATAACTATAGGTACAAAAAGAAACATAACAACCTGAAAAGAAAACCCATGCTTCCCACAGATTAATCAACTAGGAAGAAAAAAAATGATGGCTGGGGAAAATTTTATGTCAAAACAATTCAAGTTACTGATCTATGTTGCCGTGCACATATTTCACGCAAACAGTATACTTCTTTGCGCATACTTCTGATCAAGATTCTCTCAGGCATCAAGAAATTATAGTTTACAAACTGTGACCTGTTCATTCTGGTATTCTCTGTCAAAAAATAAAAACAAATATACAAGCAGATGCTACTGAAATAAATAATATATTTTTCATCATTTTCTTGCACTCTTGTGCTAATTGTCTTGCTGATAATTGCTCTACTCTAGATGACACAGCTGAGATGCTTTCAAGACAACTACAACCGATTGAGACAAAAGGCATGTAATGATAAATCCTCTAGTCAAGTATTCCTCTGTCAATAGAACATCAGCCACTTTAAAAGTCAATACATGAAGTTTATAAACTTCAAAAACTTCAGATAAAAGTACAAAATTATCAAATGCAGCTCAAGTTACCAATTCTTCTGCACCAGGGAGGTTTCCTCTTTTAGCAAGACTAACAGCAAGTTCCAAATTATTTAACTGCAAAGTATCCAAACAAACATTTAGAAGTAGATGCCAAAAAAGATATCCATGTAGCCAAAAACATGGTATAACGCATTAAATACCTGGCCACTAACAAAAGGTACAATGGTTGCTTCATTCACAGTAGCGAGCAACACCTGGCCACGTCTATTTATAGCATAAAAGCCCCCTTCTGAAGATGCTTCTGTGGTCAAAAATATAGGATCGGGACTGATTCGATTTCTGTAAACTGCAGTGGCAGTCTCTAGATCATAGACAAATAAAAGCCCAAGTTTTGTGATAACATATATCAAGCCATACTTATTTGAAATCTGCATAATAAAACAAGTCAAACTTTCAACATAATTTTTATTGGGAATACGAACCATAAAGTTTACACTTATACCTGCATTGATACAGGAAAGTCATCAGCAAAGTCTGGAGGGAAGAAGAGATCTGCTTGCTTTTTTGAAAATGATGGCTTGCCTGATAACCAATGCCACCATATACCAGAAGGTAGCAAGTAAATGATGAGTAAGAGGCAAGAACATATACTACGAACAACAGACACTCTATTGAAGCTCTATAGTAACATTTTGTTTTTTATCTCCTATTTTAATCATTAATCACTGTATATATTATCCCATTATCTCCTCTTTCATTAATTAATTAAAAGATATTAAAAAGTATTTATTTTTAAGATTTTAAAAGAAAAAAACTTGTTATACCATTAAGTAGGAATGTGCCAACTGGCCGATAAAGGATAATCTAGCCATGCTTTTACCTGGCTGGGCACCAAGTTCAATGGCATGCATCTTTGACGTAACCTGTCCAGCATTGATGCTCTTTGATGCAAAACAAATAAGAGTTGAATCCTTATCATTACCAGCAACCTACATGTAGCAAATATCAAACAGCATTCAACCTACAAGCCACACAGCTGAAATCCATATTAATGAATCACAAAGAAGACAGAATTACCCTAAATGTGGCAAATGAGGCAGCATGTGCTTCAAGAGCCTGGCTCCTCTGCTGATCCACAGAGAAGAGTTGCATATTTCCTTTTACAAGTTGTGGTCTCTGTAACCAACAAATAAAATTCCATCACTCCAACAAATAGGAAATTTAACACACCCCCAAAAAAACATAATTAGCCAATTAATTTATGCAAGAAAATTAACAAATTTGTACAAATTTCTGGAATCTACTAAAAATAACTCATAATGAACATGGGCACAAGGCCAGAATTTACAGTATGTTACAGTATTTGAGCCATATCAGTAGCCACAAATACAATTCTTAATCAAGAGGGGCAGAATGTAATTTGTTTATGTAACTATTGGAGTATTGGTCAAAAAGTACCTTTTGTGGCTCAATACATTCATGCACACACACTCAAACACACATTCCTTATCCTTTATGTTTTTTAGTGTTAAACTTATTCTAATCATAAACATATTCTGACTCTCATAAAACAAAGCAACAATGTTTCGTTACAACAAAATGGAAAGACCAATCACATGAGATGCATAAACAATCATAGTGAGTGCAAAACAAGGTTTTGGAGTCCTATACACACTTATAGTGAGTGCCACATTCAATTCATACTGCATTTCAATTAAAAAATTTTGCAAACTAAGCAGCCTAAGCTTTACTTAACAGGAAAACTCAAGGGGAAAATAACAGAATTCCAGAAGATAGAAACAAAAGTTTTATAAATAACAATTTTCTTTGGTAGGTTTTATAAATAAATTTTTAATATAATATATTTTAAATAGACAGATTGGAAGATTTATTAAATGTGTCGTGAATGGATTGGATTTTACATACATTTTCTAAAAATCAAGAATCAATTAATGGATTGTTATGACGCATCCATTATAATCCGATTTAAAAAAAAAAAATTTACCCAAACCTTCCATTTTGCATCCCTAGTTACAACATCATAATTTGTAAAATGTCTACACAAATGGCTGTAAAAAGATACCAGTAATTGACTATTTTCCAAGAAACTATTGTAATGTCCTCCTCAAATGGTCACAATCAACCCATGATATAAGATTGACAAATTTTGCAACTTATTAGTAACAGAACACAAACACAAGAATAAAACAAGGGGAATTGCTCTTTGCCAATAACTCCAAGTGCAAGGCCTCAAAGTAGCTACAGGAAAGGAAATACATACATCAGAAGAACCGGGGGCAATTCCAATCAAAACCAACCACTTTTCAGTAGGATCACAACGATAGTTGATAATCTGATTATTCGCCAAATTAGCTGTTCGGTCAAACACCTTCACTGGCTCACCATCACCTAGATAAGAGAAACGGTAAAAACATTAAACTCACTACTCAGAAAAGTCCCATCAATAGAACACACATAATAGAGCATAACATGAGCCACAGTCAAACTTATAGAAAGAAAGTAGAAAGCAACAAAACAATACATCTTAGCTTTACCTTCAATTGACCAATGATACACAGATGACTGAGTCACTATGCCTAGTGTCTTTGGGGTTATCCACTTCCAAAACACAACCTAAAGGAAATAGCGCACATCACAACCAATTAATCAATTAATAACGATAGACAAACACATTATCCGGGAATCACATCATTAACAAATGTTACAACACCTCACCTGTTGGCCCATTTGATACGATTTCATCTTCGCTTTGGATTCAATGTTAAAAACTTGCAAATGATCCTGAGTACTGCCTGGAACATGAGCTGCACGGAGAAGAAACAAAACAAAACAAAACATTGGGTGATCGAATTGGAATCATATAACGCAATCAATCGAAGGCGCGAATGGTTGGTTACCTTTAAGCGCGAGAATTCTGGTGTTAGGGTTCATGAGCGCGGAATCGGCGGTGATAGGGCGCCGGAGAGGCTGCATTGGCATGGTCATGTCGATCATGACGACGCTGTTCTGCGGCGCGGTTTCCCTGACGCAAATGTACTTGTCCGATTCCATGGTGACGTGCGTGAAAGTGATGAATTGCGGGTTGATTCCGACACTTGCCAACTGCAAAAACGAAGAGCGTATCGGAGAGTCAGAAAACGACGAGAGAATGGGCAATGCGGCAAGGCATTGCGGGGAAAACGACGAGAGAGTGGCGAAATGCGGACCGTTAAGGCTTCGCGCATGATGATGGGGGCGTTCGCGGCCATGGTGAGCGGGGATGAATCGGAGGGGAATTGGAGTGTTAGTGTTGCGCTGCGAGATCTGAAGTAGCAGCAGAGAAGGCCAAGAACGAGAGAAGAAGAGTGCTTAGAAAAAATTAAAGGATCCTTTCTAAAAAAGTTATTTCATTCAAATGCGCGTTGATAATGTATGCAAGATCTTATTTTCTTCTCTGTCTACTTTCGAGGGTACATTCGTTACAAAATTTAATATAAAGAGTGCCATAAAGTTATCCTCGTCTGTCATTGTCAACAAAATAACCTGTAAAAAGTTTCCAATCATTTTATTTGACAAATTCAAATTCGTGTCTTATGTTATTTTTTTAACCATAGGATAAATTTATTGTATTTTTTATCTTTTTTAAAATTAAATTTTTAATTTTTATCTTTTAGAAATTATCCATTTAAAAATAAAAATAACTATTTAATCATATAAAATATTTAATTTTATTTCTCTTCTTAAAAAAATTAATTTTAATCTTTTATTTTACAATAATACAAAAAAAAGTAATTTTATTTTTAAAAAATTACAATTTTAATTGGATCTTTAATTTTAATTATATATTTTTTATTTTAATCCAATTGAATCCTAGATTTTACATATTTATAAATAATTTCATTAATTAAAATGTAAAAAATAACTATAGCTAAAATTAAAAATTAGATCAAAATCAAGTTTTTAAAATAGAAAGCTAAAATTAGGTATTTAACAAAATATGAGATTATAGATGTATTTAAGCCTCTAAAATAACCAGGAGGAGGATCTATGTGTCCCCCAACTAATTTTTTGGATTGATTAATCTGGAATTATCAAAAAAATAATTTTGAATTTACTTTTCCAAAAAACTTCACAATGTTTTGTTTTGATTCGTAGTTATGAAAAAATAACCAAATATTAATCATTATGTGCAATGTATTTTTGCAAACGAAATATTTGAGCCAAGTGTATCCCATCTAGGCATCTAGTTTGTGCTTTATTCACTGCCCTGTGTCCTCCCGCTCATACAAGCAATAGCACGCACACCATATGTTTGATTAATTGCGTCACCCAACACAGAATAAAAACGGTTTCTCAATCACGAACTGTACCTCGGTAGTGTTGAATGCGGATGCACTTGAGGCAGTTCTTTCGCGAGGCTAACCTGTTAAACGGGTTAACCTTGCAAGTGCAAGCTCGTTCCTATGCTCGTCGCCGCGAACAATTTCCCACCAAAGTTTCTCACTGCCTCCACCGTGCAAAGCTCATTGACTACATTAGACTCACTCTACGCTCCAACACCCCCAACTCCTCCCTTCCCTCTCTCATAAACCACCGTCTTTTGGACTCTTTCGTGGTCAGTCATGCACTTCGCTCTGCTCCTTCTGCTGATTCCGCTCTCTCCCTTGTCCATGCCCTTGAAAAAAGTTCCCATTTTTCCCACACCCACCATACGCTCCATGCACTTGCCACTGTTCTTGTTCTTGCCAAGTCTGGTCGAAGCTCTGAGCTCAAATCTCTCGTTGATGATATCCGAGCTAACCGGTTCGGCTCTGTTCAGATCAGTTTCATGAATCTCATGCAGTGGCATGCTGCAGCTAGGGACCTTGATACTGTTCTTCAGGTGTGGGAACAGTATGCACTCGAGAATGACCATCTGTGTACTGAATCTTATAGCATTGTTATGACTCTTTATGCTCAAATGGGAAAGGACTTTGAGGCTGTTCGAGTTTTTCACAGAATGATTGATGAAGGGTCTCTTCCGAATTGCAGAAGCTATACAGTGATAATCGAGCACCTTGTGAAGTCGCGGAAGTTATCAGAGGCATTGGAGGCTTTTAACCTGTTGCCTTCAATGAGGATCAAACGCACCTTGAAGCAGTACTCCGTTCTGCTTGAGGGTTTTGTAGGTAGCAAACAGTTTGATGAAGTGAGAATTTTAGTTGAGGGCTGGTTGATGGAATATTGCCTAGTAGAGGTATGGGTCTGTTGCTGCAGCAGATGAAGGAGGAAGGAGTTCTTGAAGGCAAGGAGCGATTATTGAGAGGAATTTTGCCGGATGCGAGAGTCAGGAGTGTAAGTTATTCTATTGATAATGGTGATGAGGATGAGGATGAAAATGAGAAGGAGGGCAAAGATGAGAATATAAGTGATGCTTGTCAATGTGATCATGTTGATGGAATTCATTTAAAACCGTGGATGGACCCACGGGCTTTGGCCAGTGCCTTGCGGAATTGGAGTCCTGATGAGGTAGCAGCACTAGAGAATGCAAACTTTGTGTAGACAACAAGGCTGGTTTGCAAGATGCTTAGAATTTTCAAAACTCCAGAAGCTGCATGGAGTTTCTTCTGTTGGGTTGGCAATCAAGGAGGATTTACTCATGACATATACACGGTACAAAGAATCATGACCCTTCTAGCACGCCATGGACATACTGACTTGGTTGATAGACTCATTTCCAAGATCCAGAATGGAGGGAATGAGACTGCCATTCAGCACCATCAGGCTGATCATTGACTTTTATGGGATTTCTAAAAATGCTGATGCTGCTCTGAAGGTTTTTAATGATGATAGAATACTTTGCGGTCCTATATCAAATGTTAACTTGATGCTTCTGTATTCCTCTCTTCTAAGAACATTGACAAAGTGTGGAAGAAATTCTGATGCCCTGGATATGCTTGATGACATGATTTTAAATGGTATTTGCCCAGATATCCAGACATTTTCAGGCCTAATGCAATATTTTTCACAGCTTGGAGATATAAAAACAGTGCAGAAGCTCTTTGCAATGGTTAGGCAGAGCGGTTTAGAGCCAGATGCTTATTTGTTTAAGGTATTAATCCAAGGTTATTGCAAGTCAGAAAGAGCTGCACTAGCATGTAGACTATTTGAAGACATGAAGAATTCAGGTTTGGTGCCTGACTCTGCCACCAAAGAGTTGCTAGTAAAGAGCCTATGGAAAGAGGGAAGACGAAGAGAGGCTGCTGCAGTGGAAGAAAGTTATGAGGAAATAAATACTGTCCTTCCACTTGCATTGCAGGGTCATGTATGGACTGTCAGCTCTGCAGATCTCACAAGAATTTATAATATTTATTCAAATTCTTTTGCTTAAAATGAGGGTTAGAGTAATCCATAGTTCTCTATACAATAGGTATGGATTTCTTCATGCATGAAATCTCAGCACACATTATTACAAGTGAAAAACAATCAAGGTTTTAAAAAACGGTTTACAATTTCACTTATTGCCAGGACCACAACAGTGGTCGCGTTAGTCTGCATTTTTCTGCACTATCAAGGATTGTGATGACTGCAATCACCGTAACTTAAAACCTTGAAAACAATACCCATAGTGGTGGGAATTTTTTTAGACAGGGAGGCTGGGTGCAAAGGTTTAAGTTTCTATATTTATTAGAGTTCTGAAAATTTGTTGTTGGCTAGGACGTGAGTTGATTGATACTCAGAAATGAGCTATTGTTCTTATGGCTACCAAATGCTTCGGTGTATCCACTTAACCAAGAGCTAGAAGTCATGCTTGGCTTTGCTTAATCACAAAATTAATGAAGCTCTAGTTAGCGTGTGGAGAGCTACATTCAGTCAGTTGCTGACTTATGCAATTTGCAGGGCATCTCATAGTTATCAATTTTTTAATCGTTATGGGTTAACTTGTTGCAGCTTTCAATTCTTTTTATTTTTCTTACGAAAGTAGTTGGTTACAAATTTCAGTTATGAATAAACAAGAGATGCATTGAAAAGGTACTCAAAGAAAAGGGTGCAAGAACGGCATTGATAGAGTAAGATAAGGACGGCATTTGAGTGAACCATCAATTTGATCCTTGAGATATGATTCTATCTCATTAATAGTCCTTAAAGTAAGAAAAACTACTTAAATAATCCTAAAACTATTAGAAATTATACTAAATAATTCCTTAAATACTGAAAAAACCTTTAAATTGATCTTTGAACTTTACTAAAATACATCAATTTAAGAACTACACTAATGGGTATTCAATTCATATCAAGTACTAGGCTACTGCAACCATAGTCCTATTTTTTGGTGTACGTCTTGCTCAGCTGCTGTAGACAGTCCAGTATTGAGTTTCTCTGATTAAAAATAAAATGAAGGTGAATTTGATGAAGTGTTTTACTTTTTTTTTTTTTTTTGAAAAGGTGAATTTGATGAAGTGTTTTACTTTGTTGCATATCCTATACGCAAATGGACGATTCAACACTCCAAGCTGTCTAATGCCTGTGTAAATTACAATAGCAAATAATGATCTTGCATCTTGGTGCTAGCTAAAAGTCTATCCAAACCTACACCTACTCCAAGCAATCATCAAGTGTAGTTGGTCTGTAGGTATCGGCTTGCTGGCCAACATCGTGCATAGATAGAACTGGTAGGAACATTAACTGGGCGTCCAAAGGTTTGATTAGGCATTACAATACTCTATTGTCATTTTTTATATCATGTCATGCGCATGAATTGCATACAATTTGGCTAACATAATATTGACGTGTCCACAGTGTCTAGGATTCCAAAAGCCAAAAGAAAATATAGTTAAAGCTAGTGACAGGCAGGAGCAGATTTTTATATTAAACCAATGGGTATTTTGTTGACAGAATGCTACATACATATCAACAACGGCAATTGCTTGTGATAATAGACTCTCCTTATTCTTTCCCTCATTACTTACATTTGTTCACAACTAAACAGCAATGGCTGTCTTATTTTCCTTTCTTCCGCTCCGTTCTCAGATTCTTTGTCTTGTACTTATGTTGTTTTTCACTAATATTGTAGCTCAATCACAACAGACCAATGAAACAAACTTTTCATGCCCTTCTGATTCACCACCGCCTTCATGTGAAACCTATGTAACATACATTGCTCAGTCTCCAAATTTTTTGAGTCTAACCAGCATATCCAATATATTTGACACAAGTCCTTTATCCATTGCAAGAGCAAGTAACTTAGAGCCTGAAGACGACAAGCTGATCGCAGACCAAGTGTTATGAATAGTAACTAGGCTAGCTATGCTAAACTACACTAACAAGTATTTCATAATTCTTCTCCTTCATTTCCATTCACTTAGTGCTTATTTATACATATAATTGTTTGTCTACTAGTGAGAATATTTGCCTAACAGAATTGCACTATTGCATACTGGGTAACTAATTCTGTTATGACCTGCTGAAATGGCCTGTGTTCTGTTGCTGAATTGCTATCAACACCCACCGCTTCAAAACAACCTTGTCCTCAAGGTTGGGCAGTAAAACAAGCAAATACAGGGGTGAGTGTAGAAAAAAAATAGGAACAAGAGTAAAGTTGTATTGTTGGTGGGCTTGTTTGGGCCGGACAAAGATAACCGTGAGGGTTATCACATACGTGAAGGTGGAGAAGGTTGGGTTGCTGACTTGCGGTGAAGGTGAAGCGTAGAACTGTGTTCACGGTGGCTTTGGTGGTTGTGGGGAGCATGGTGGTGGGTGTGGCGGCGGGCGTCGACGCCGGTGAGAGGCAGAGCAAAAGGCTGAGGGGCGAAGACGCGAACGGCAACGAGAATGACGAGTCCAAGAAGGATTGCAATAGAGACAGAGAGAAGAGGGAGAGAAACTGAGAAAGGAGGAACGGGGTAGTCGGAAACGAAAATAGGTGGAGGCGGCAAGATCGAGCATGTGTGGCTTCATTACAGAGCTTCCATGGGAAGCTGCCATGGGAAGTGATGCTGGCTTGGGTGTGGGATTAGGTGGCTTGGGTGCGGGGTATGGAATCGGAGGCAGCATAGGAAGGGGAGGAGGAACATCGGAGTGTGGTGTGAACTGAGGAGGAGGCACGTGAGGACGAGACGGAGGAGCTGGCGACGGCGCTGAAGAATGAAACAGTGGTTGCGGCGGCAGCGGCGGCGGTGATGGTTGGGCTGAAGAAGGAAACAGTAGTGGCGGCGGCAGCGGCGGTTGTGGTGGCGGAACCGATGAAGGAAACGGGGATCGTTGGCGGAATATCATGCTATCCAATTGCTGGCTAATGAGATCGAGTTTGAAGAGCATGGATGCGTGGAACGCGTCAAGTCGGAGGTGAGTTCCATGGAGAACGGAATCCATGGAGGCGAGGCTGGCCATGGCGGCTTCGAGGCGGTCCAGGCTGGCAGCGGAAGGTGCGGTATCTGCCATTGAAGAGCGGAGAGGAGGGCAGGTCGGACCAATTGTTATGAATAGTAACTAGGCTAGCTATGCTAAACTACACTAACAAGTATTTCATAATTCTTCTCCTTCATTTCCATTCACTTAGTGCTTATTTATACATATAATTGTTTGTCTACTAGTGAGAATATTTGCCTAACAGAATTGCACTATTGCATACTGGGTAACTAATTCTGTTATGACCTGCTGAAATGGCCTGTGTTCTGTTGCTGAATTGCTATCACCAAGTCTTACTGATACCAGTAACCTGTGGTTGCACTGGAAACCGTTCTTTCGCCAATATCTCCTATGAGATCAACCCCGGTGATAGCTTCAACTTTGTTGCAACCACTTCATACGAGAATCTCACGAATTGGCGTGTAGTGATGGATTTAAACCCCAGTCTAAGTCCAAATACGTTGCCAATAGGAATCCAAGTAGTATTTCCTTTATTCTGCAAGTGTCCTTCAAAGAACCAGTTGGACAAAGGGATAAAGTACCTGATTACATACGTGTGGCAGCCCAGTGACAATGTTTCCCTTGTAAGTGAAAAGTTTGGTGCATCACCAGAGGACATATTGAGTGAAAACAACTATGGTCAGAACTTTACTGCTGCAAACAACCTTCCAGTTCTGATCCCAGTGACACGCTTGCCTGTTCTTGCTCAATTTCCTTCAGATGTAAGAAAAGGCGGAATTCGTCTTCCAGTTATAATTGGTATTAGCTTGGGATGCACGCTACTGGTCGTGGTTTTAGCAGTATTACTGGTGTATGTATATTGTCTGAAAATTAAGAGTTTGAATAGGAGTGCTTCATCAGCTGAAACTGCAGATAAACTACTTTCTGGAGTTTCAGGCTATGTAAGTAAGCCTACCATGTATGAAACTGATGCGATCATGGAAGCTACCATGAACCTCAGTGAGAAGTGCAAGATTGGGGAATCAGTGTACAAGGCAAACATAGAGGGTAAGGTTTTGGCAGTAAAAAGATTCAAGGAAAATGTCACAGAGGAGTTGAAAATTCTGCAGAAGGTGAATCATGGAAATCTGGTGAAATTAATGGGTGTCTCGTCAGACAATGATGGAAATTGTTTTGTGGTTTATGAATATGCTCAAAATGGATCTCTTGATGAGTGGCTATTCTACAAGTCTTGTTCAGACACATCAGACTCAAGGGCCTCCCTTACATGGTGTCAGAGGATAAGCATAGCAGTGGATGTTGCAATGGGTTTGCAGTACATGCATGAACATGCATATCCAAGAATAGTCCACAGGGACATCGCAAGCAGCAATATCCTTCTTGACTCAAACTTCAAGGCCAAGATAGCAAATTTCTCCATGGCCAGAACTTTTACCAACCCCACGATGCCAAAGATAGATGTCTTTGCATTTGGGGTGGTTCTGATAGAGTTGCTTACTGGTAGGAAAGCCATGACAACCAAGGAAAATGGTGAGGTAGTTATGCTGTGGAAGGACATTTGGAAGATCTTTGATCAAGAAGAGAATAGAGAGGAGAGGCTCAAAAAATGGATGGATCCTAAGTTAGAGAGTTATTATCCTATAGATTATGCTCTCAGCTTGGCCTCCTTGGCAGTGAATTGTACAGCAGATAAGTCTTTGTCCAGATCAACCATTGCAGAAATTGTCCTTAGCCTCTCCCTTCTCACTCAACCATCTCCCGCGACATTGGAGAGATCCTTGACTTCTTCTGGATTAGATGTAGAAGCTACTCAAATTGTCACTTCCATAGCAGCTCGTTGATTGAGTGAGGGCAATTTAGTTTCTCAAATCCATGATGGTATTTTGTTTACATGATGATTATTACATCTTTAGTCATTAATGGTGGGCTTGGTTTAGGGGAGTGTGTTAAAAAATTTGTTATTGCATCCCTGTTACTTTTTTTAAGTTTGGGGTAGAGTCGGCAAAAATGAAAGTTGCAATTGACCTCAGACTAAACTTGCTTATTTCTTTGTATCTTTTTTGTATGACAATTGAAACTGAATTAAATGATGGATTATCTGTTACATGTACAAACAAATTCAAGCGAAAGAATAATTATTCGAGTTTGAAATATACGTTTCTACCACTGGTTGCATCAAGCTTATGTTTCATACCTCATAAAGTCACAATATTGCACAGATAGAATTTAGGATTTTGTTCGTCCAATTACATCCTCAATTCTTCTTATCTTAGTACTTTTTGCCATTAACACTTTGATCTCTAAAATACAATTAATCTATCCCACTTTTTTATCTTCTAATTTTTTGTCACAAGGCTGGACATAGGAACTTAGAATTTATGCAAGAAGGCCTTTGGATACGGCCTCAGCTCTGTTAAATTATTATTATTATATATCTATAAAATTGAGAGTATATGGCCTATAATATCTGCTCACTATTCTTTGACGACAATGCCAATCCCTTGGGATAGATGCATTTTTAACGTATAATGATGCATCATGCATGGAGTAACCAAGGTAAAAAGTGCAAATTTTTGTGCATTATGATATGCCTATACGTTTATAATATAGTATTATTCTATGGCCAGCATAAATGAAAGCAGACTAGCTCTACCTTTTATTTTTTTTGGGGTGGATGGGTATTCATGTAACGTGAAGGGCTTTTGAAATACGCATAAAATAAAAAGTCGTCCATGTTGTTCCAATCATTGATGAAGGTACCTACCTCTTTCGTTTAAAAAAATGCAAGTACCAAAGATAGGAATCTGTGGAGAATCTTTCGTAAATATTAACGGCCCGTGCTTAGAGAGGGTTCTGCTTCTGCATGACTAGTATTTTCAATTTCATCTTTTGTGCCATAAAATTCGAAAATAAATCAAAAAATTACTAGAATGGGCTACCCGTCAAATCCAGTTTAGTCTGACAATCATTGATTCAATGAAGCTGCTATTAGCACTACCATGTTTCTTATTTACACTACCCACGTGTGTTTTGATTTTTTTTTTCAAATATATCATTTTCACAAAAATATGACTCCATTAATAAAATGTACAATGAAATCATGTTTTTATTATGCAAGAGGGAATGCAAAAAAAAAAAAAAAATACACATGTTTTCATTGTGTAATTTATCAACATACTCAAATTTTTGTTGTTTATTTTTTTTTCAACCTCTTTTAAATAACAAGGAAAACATAATTTTGACTAAAATACAAAACAGAAACTAATTTCATCGTGTATTTATTCCACGTATACAAAGAGAATTCATTTTAGTGAAGAATAATTTTTTATCAAAATAAAAATATTAAATTAAAGTATTTTGTAATCTTAGTCAATTTTAAATCAACGGTGGATACATTCTTAATTTTTCATTTTACAGATTTCCTAGTTTTACCATAATTAAATCTAACACAAACTACATAAAACCACTGGGGAGGGCAATCCAACCGGGTCATGCATGCCACAACAGCTCCTTCAATGCTTGGGGAGTCTTATACCAAGTGCATACTAAACTTTAATGACCCCCGTTTTGTACGAATAATATGAACTTTTTCCTTTTTATGTCAACTGGTAATTGGAATGAGTTTTGCTATAGTATAATTTTTTAACGGAAGTCAAGTCGGTGAAAGCCATCCATAGATCACGTTTCTTCCACGGTATGATATTCATTCTCGTAATCATTTCTGAATTGGAAATTCGGAAATTCAAGTTAATGAATCCAGGGTGTGTTTTAACTTTTGTATTCAACATTTAAAAGGTCTACTTCAATATCATCTCTTGCACAACTTTTACGGCAGGAGTTGTTCTCGTGGACTTCAGTTGGATTGGACTTGTTGCTCAGAGTCACTGAAAGGAATAGCATCATCAAGCACTTTAAGAAATTTTTGGTTTAACAATTAAAATCCTAACTAGAGTCTCTCTACACATATTCAGGGTTTAATGTCACACAAATAATAACTAACAAGGAAATAAAACTACAATTACATTAATTTCTGATAAAATCACAACATACAGAAAATTCATTTCTGGAAGAGACGTCAGAGAAATATTCATGCTCTTTAGCATCAGATCTCTTGAAGATAGTTATCGAATAAATTCTTATTCGATCATCATAATGTATCATATATGTTTATCTATAAAAACCTAGTTGAACAAACACACTATAATAATACTAACGGACTACAACATAAATTGATGGAGAAAACAACAGAAGAAGTTAGCAAAATACAGAATATCGTTGACTGATTGAAGCATCTTGTTTCAACTGATTTAACATCAAGAGATTCTGATCAAGCTCTAGTTTAATTTCGTGGGACATTCATTGACCTTTCCCAACTCAGTGAAGACTTCAGGGTTCTTGACATAGATTGCACAATCTCATGCACACTAGGGCGACTTGCCGGATCTGTCTTTATGCAATTATCAATCATTTCAATCACAAACATAGCAAGTTCCAATGGACAATTTTCTCCCAAAGAGGGATCCACAAACTCCTTCAACATCTCCTTGCCACTTTCCTCACCAAGTATGCCACTTAAAACATGTGACAATTTTGTCTCATCTTCAGTTAAAATAGCAGCAACCTCTTTTCCAGTGACCATTTCCAGCATAAGTACCCCAAATGCATACACATCAAGCTTTGTAGACACAAGACCATTTTCCAAATACTCTGGAGCCATGTAGCCTCTTGTCCCAACAATGTGCCTCGTCGCGGGAAGTTGATCGTCCCCTCCTTCCAAACACCTAGCAAGGCTTAAATTCGTGACCTTTCCCCTGAAATCACCATCCAGAAGAATGTTACTGCTGTTTATATCCTTGTGGATATGAGGAGGAGAAGTGAAACTGTGAAGATAGTCAAGTCCTGTGGCCACATCCAATGCAATCTGCATTCTCTGCGTCCAACTCAGAAATTTCCCATTCACGTTGTGGAAGTAGATCCATTCACTCAAGTCCCCATTAGCGGCATACTCATAAACAAGGTACCAACCCCCCTCGTGGAAGCTAACCCCGGAAAGGCGTATAACATTGGAATGGTTGATTTTGTTCAGTATCTCTATCTCTTTTGACACATCTCCTTCTATCCTTTTAATTGCAGCCAAATCACCGTTAATCACACCGCGATAAACAGACCCTTTGATCCAGCTGCTAGGACTAAAGTTATCTGTTGCACGCTGTAGTTCCTCAAAATTATACACTTTGAAAGACTGAGCTATGCCAGATATGATCTCTGACAATTTTTCATTCACTTTCACTTCTGGTTTTTCCTCAATTGCCTCAAAACTCTTGGACCCTACTACCACTGAGTCATCTTTCTTTCTATTTTTGCGATAGCGTGTGAAGAAAATGACAGCACAGAGAACCGATATTAAGGCAATAGCTCCCACAACAACCCCAACAACTACATACACCCATGTTTTGTTTGAGCTATGATCAGAAGAGGGAGGAGAGGGTGGTGGAGTGCGCCGAGTTGGCGAAACAGTTTGAGAACTTGAGGGCTTGTCATGAAGGGGAACTAGAATTGTGGTAAAGGGATAGATCGTGGCTTGGGTGAGAGTAAGTGTATTAGCTTCAAGAGTGGTCATAAAGTTGACACCAAATTTCTCACTAATGAATGAAACAGAATCACCCCAGTTTACCAAGTAACTTAGGAGGTACCTGATGCCTTTCTCAGTTTGATTCTTTGTGGGACAAGCACATCTAAGAGGCACTAAAAGCCTTCTACCAGGGTATATGTTTGCAGGGTTGTGGTTTTGGTTCTCCAAAGCTTGGCATGTTGTGAGGCCCTCAAAAGTATTGTTGGCAATCAAGAAGTAAGTTTCTGAATTATGGAACTCATAGGATGTGTTTGTTTGATAATACTCACCTGCACAGGAACAGTTGACCGGAACAATAACCAACTTGTTTGTTTCAAAGGTGTCATTCATGGAAACTGAGTTTATTTTAGCAAGCTGGGATGGGTCAGAACCCAACAAAGTTGATATTGTCTTGACAGAGTTGTAGATGGGTTGAGATCTGAAGGTGAGGTAACTTTGGCAGCTATGGTTTGCACCATTGCAAGTGTAACCACGGATAGAATTTTTGTTACCCCTTCTTGGGCACGCTACTGTGCCTAAACCAATGTAAGGTTGCTGCCCCAGAATCAGAGAGAAGTTGTGGATCAATAGTGTGAAAATGATGATGGGGATGAAGGGAAAGAGATCCATTGTTGTTTGCAGAGAAATGAATGCAATTATGCACCACTTTTTGTACATAAGCGGGGCCTAAACCCAGCAATTATGTAACACTTTATTAAATGATTTAGGGAGTGCCTGTTTCAATTTTTTTGGAATTATTTGATCTGTTGGTCAAAATTTCAGATGGAAGACAATTTCTGAGAAATAACAAGCCTATTGATTTGCTTCTTCTTGAAGTTGAATTGAGAGTTAAAATATTTTCAAACAACGGGTTGGCTTGGATTGTTGTTGACCAAATAGTGGATAACAAGTAACAACACTTGAATTATACTTGTTTTCTTGACCTCTTGTCTTATCACTTCACGAGGATCAATTTCAAAAAATCAATTAAAAATAGAAGAAGAAAAAGACAACTTAAATTGACTGAGACGCTGAATTAGTTCTTTTTGCTTTGCTTGTATCTTCTCCGCGTGACATTATTGTCAATCTCTTACTGATAGTAATAGCATCTTTAACCAAGCAACTTAAGCATAATATTTAGTTGATTGATTCGGTGAACTAGTATTATAGGTGGTCCAAAGGGAACCATGATTTTTTATCATTAGATTAATCTTACTACAATATGTCATTCCACACTAAATCCATCATCTCCTTTAAGTAACTATGAATCCCTCATCTCATTCAAGTAACTATCATTTGCCATCGTCGAAGGCAATTTTTGGCAATGGCATTTTTTTCCCTTGTCACCTCAACTTCCTCTCTGACGATCTCTCTAGTGCTAACAAGCTCAACCTCGTGAACCAGCAACCTATTATAGATTCGTGGAACAGACTCTTGTCAATTTTAAAGGTTTCCTAGATTAACAATTATAGGAAACCAACAAGATGTTAAAACCTATAATTTTCACAAATAATAAATAAATGTTAACTCATCAACAAATACACCAATTTGTTTCAAGTAATAAAGTTTACTCGAAAGTTCAAGTGTCGAATCCACATGGACTCTATTTGTACTTGAGTTTATGTATATCCAATTTTTAAGCAAGAGATAAGAAATTACAATGAAAATAAGAGAGAAAGAATTAGAAGATAAAAGACAAGAGAAGTAAACAAGTTTGAATGCAAAAAATGACTTCAGAATTTAAATATCTTGGGACCTAACATGCCTAACTACCCTTAATGCAATGTTAATGTGTTTCTCTATTTAATACTATTTCAATTCCTACGAACATCTACTATGATATTCAATCCTGATCCCTCACGTTGAAAAGTCTAATTTATCTATTTTCTTTCTCAAATCTCTTCGTAGAGATAGAACAGTAAATTGCATGAAGTTAAGAAATGTATGCATAGGCTAAACAATACCACTCTATCCCTAACAATGATTTTTTTAAATGCTCTTTCCTAGTTCCTTAGAAATTAAACACTTCTCAATGCTTGATCCCTAAACAGATGCATGGACGATCAGATCATAAACAATAACAATAAAGCGCAAGAAAGAACAATAAAAATTGGCATTGCATGCAATAAATAGTAAGAAAAGATTACATTACAAGGGTATTGGCTGCTAGGCTTCCAACAATGGGGCTTTAGCCTCTCATGGTCATGAGAGACTTTACACTTTAGGGATTGATGAGGATGGAAGAAGAAGAGGGATGAATAATGGAGGAGGAGAGAATGACTAAAGAAAGAAGGTTTCCCCTATTAGAGATACTCGGACTTTGAGTGTATTCAATAGAGAGTTCTAAGTCTCAGTATGACTTTCTCCCTTCCTACTCCTTTTATAAGTCTAAGGTAGCTTAAAATTCACATGACCTCATGCTAAGTGCACCCTTTTGGGCTTAGCGGGTATGGCGGTGATGACGCGCTTAGCACCGAAGCTTCTGGGTTTAGCGAGTATGGCGGTGCTCACACGCTTAGTGCGGGACTCACGCTAAGCGCACCTTTAGGCTTTTTCGTGGGCCTTTTCACGCTAAGCTTGAGCTGGTCGCTAAGCGAGGCAATGCGTTGTGCCTGTCTTGTGCGCTAAGCGAGCTGTCTCAATCTTAACTTCTTCTTCAAGGCTTTTTCTTCAAGTTTTTGCATCAATTTTCCTCTAAAGCACTTGTAATTTTCCTTCTTTTAAATCTTGTTGGTCAAGAATTAAAATGACATAAAAATCATCATTATTCCATTAAAAAGAACAATAAAGTAGAGAAATTTTAATCATTCTTAGTCAAGATTGACTATCAATTAAACCCAAATTTCACAGTTATCACAATACATACTTTTCTCCATAGTGAGGCTTCTTTCTAGTGCACTTTGGTTTCTTGGAAGAGAAGAGAAATAAGATTTCGCTTTCTTGACTATTCTTTTTGTCTCTCTATGTTTGTAATGATTAGGGGTTAAAAAGAACATATTTTTATCAAAAAGAGGACCTTGTTTTACGTTAGTAGGTATTAATCCCTTTTATAATCACGACTCTCATTAAGCAGCAGTTATCTCTAAAAACTTCTCCTAGTTAACCCAATCACAATTTATTTCTTAATTATTAATTATTTATTTATTAGTCCCTACATAAGTCACATGTCTCTCACATGAGACATTAATTCTAATAACTCCTTCAAAACTACTCCAACAAAAACCAGTGAATGATTTTCGTCGATACAATAGCGTCTGCGTAGACCATGACAACAAATTTCTGACCATTTGATTAATCCTTTTGATTAGCAGCAGCGACCCTCCCCCTCCCCCCCCTCTCTCTCTTCTTTTCCTCTTTCCTTCTCAAACTCTCTTTGCATCAACAATAGACGCTGGGAAGTTATTGTCATTAGCCATGAGCTCTTCCTTTTTTGGCGATGACACCAGAGACTCTGACAAGTCCACCATTGGCGGGGACGACTCCAAGGTGTCGTTGCCTGCTTGTCTTCATTGAAATGATTGGATAGAATTTGCTTCCAATGAAAACTATGATAGATGAAAACCAAGGAAAAAATTACATATTAAGAATTTTAAAAGTAGTGAAAACTGAAATTGATGTCTTCTCTATTATACTAACGGTCACAGGGTCACGTGTGATGTGGTCTCCAACGGCCCTAGCGACACACACGAGAATGAGAACAAAAGCAGTAGAGGGCGACACATAGGTGACTTCTGGCGACACACGTGACGCGCAAGAGAGAGATCCACATCAAACACGAGTTAATTTTTGGTGGTTTGTGGCTCAACCTGAAAGTGGTTCATCGTGGATGAATAGTGGTGATTAAGAAAGTCAGAGGATAGTGATGATTAAGAAAGTTAGAGGATATAATCTAATGTGTAAGACTCATAATCTGATGACATAGATTAATCTAACCGTTAAATTTTATTGTTCATAATGAACCATTTATCAAGTAATTCATTTTAGCCTTCACCTATTAAGAAATTTCTTGCATTGAAATTTTATTAAAAATTTGGTAACGATATGTTAGCGTGCGTTTGATTTTTAATTAAAATATAATTTAACAGATGTTTAGTCTAAAGAAAAAATAATTGTTTTTACATTTTTCTCTCATGATACCAACGACAACTCTCCAATAAATAAACAAAACCTTCAGTGAAGTAATTTTCATCTATAATCAATTCATAACCATCTGGAATAAACAAATAGATATTAAGGGTACCAAGTCAACATGGGGAACATCTGTTTCATAGTATGTATTCGTTGTATCAATTTGTTTATTTGTTTTTTTACTGAATTGTATCAATTTGTTATCACATATTGCATGTGTTAATCTGAACAATCCGTGTTTGCTACTTTGCTTGCACTCCAAACAGCATACGAGCTATTTTCTTTTTTTAAGTCAGCATACGAGCTTTGATTTATTCTCCTTCATAAAAGTGAAATCTTGTGAATATCTTTAGCGAGAATTGTAATTTCCGATCAATCTATAATATATAATAATAATAATAATAAAAATAAAAATAATAATAGTAAAAGACGTCAAAAATTTATAAAAAGTTATAAGAAAATACTAACAAATGTCGTTAGACAAAATTAAAATTAAAACTATTATTTTAATGTTCACCAATCGCAATAGGTGCGGTGTATCAAGCATTATTATAAGTTTATGACTTTCTTCTATAGTATGTTCTTGCTCCGCACGAAATATCCCAAGAATCTGCAACAATATTTGCAATTGGTCAACTTAATAGCAAAGTCGCGCTTCAATATATATATTCCTTAAAATGGGTTCCCTGAATATCAATTGGTCGTATATTCTTACTCTGCACGAAAGATCGATCATCGACAAAAGGTAACAAAATTAGTTATAGGTCAACTTCATGACAAAGTCATTATATTCTACCATGGAAATTCCCTGAACAATGTCAGTCCCCGAATACACTCTTTTAACACCAGCAAGTGCACAAGTCTAGCTAAGATATTCAAAATCAAGCAATTCTATCCTTGAGATAGAGACAAATGAACTTCAAAAAACCTGACAATAGACGGTGAATTCTAAGGTGAAGTCCAAAACTTACTCCCTCACTTGTGACGAGGGAGCAAAATTACCTGCAATAACAGACTTGTTATCGGAAGAAAAATAAATAACTAATATTTAAAAAATAAAATTAAAAATGGGAAAAAAAAAATCTTGTTTTGTCACCGTGTAGGTAGGTTGTGTTTTTCTTTTTAACTTTTTTTTTTAACATCTTTTTTGTCATTCGTAGATTCAAGACCGTGTTTCTTTCCACTATATCGGCTCATGTTTTTAATGATTTGAATCTCGGTTTGCATTGGCATCCATGATTCAACCATTTTTATTCTCTCAAATTGAAAAGACAAAAGTCCTTTCTTTTATCCAATTTTTCCTACTGTAATCTGAAACCCGTTTAACTTCCTCCAATGTCTCACCACCATTTATTCCCGGCACCAAAGCTCCCTCATTCATCATAGGGAAGGCACAACAACATAGTAGAGACTGTGAATACCGTCGTTACGGTCATCATCGCCGCTGAATCTAGAGTCTAACCGACTGTCGTGCCCCTCCACTTTGGTTTCGTGTGCATGAGTTTCTAGATTTGAGATTAAGGGAATTGTGAACGTTTGCGACCTCTTCTTTTGTATTTTGTTGGGTGTGCGTTGTGTTTGGGGTTGTCTATTTGTTTTTGTTGTCGGTGAAGAAAGGGGAAAAAGGGGCTGGTGGTGGCGGCGGTGATGTGGGAGAGAGGAAACCGGAAAGTAAGGTCAGAGTGCGAAAGGCATGGTTGGGGGCGAAGGAGGAGAAGTCTTGAGTGCGGCTGCAGTAGGTGTCACCGGTGCAGATCCGAAAACAAATCCAGATCTGGAAAAACATACAAGAAGAAAAATGCAATAAAAAATATAAAAGATAAATATCAGAACAAAAATTAAATGTGATAAAAGGAAAACAAATGGGAATCAAAAATTGAAGAACCAACGTGATGCTGGTGGTGGATGAACGGTTTCTCTTGGAGTTGGAGGATTTGTTACGATAGTATCATCATATATTAAATTATTCATGTGCTCTTTTATGATTTTTATTTTTTTAATTTATATTTTAATTTTTTTAATTTTAAAAGTGATTTTTTTAATTTTTTAATTTATATTTTAATTTTTTTAGTTATCATAGTTTAATAATACTTTTAATTTCTATAATTTATATTTTAATTTTTTAAAAAATATTTATAATTTATAATTAATTTATAACTAATTATTTTTATATATTTTTTTAAATAAAAACTAAAAATAATTAAAATACAAATTATAAAGATTAAAAAGAACATTTTATAAACAGTAACAAAAAAGAATTAAAATCATTTTCAAACTATAAGGATTAAAAAAGATAAGAATCATAAAATTATAAAATTAAATGAGTAATTTAATCTTATATATTTTAAATAATCATAAATTCATTAATTGGTATTAACTAATTAAAATTTATAATTGTAACTATTGGAAATTATAAATAAATTAAATTCGTAAATGGAACTAAAGTTACTAACCGGTACCAGGTAATAAATCTGATCCGTCGATTTTTTTAATTTCTATCCTACGGTCTTAACCACTACTTCACCCGTGTAGCTCCAAACAAACTACTTCATATTAGAATTGGCCCTGCATTATGCGTCGTGAAGTCAAAGGAGTTCTTAGATGAGGTTGGTGGTGATGCAGATAACCGCCAAGAACATGCAATGATTGAGACTGGACTCATTACGAGGTTCAGATCGCAAAGGTGAAAACCGGAAGGAGGGCGGTGGTGGGAGCGGAGGAGGCGCACGGCGGCATGTGGGTTGGAAAAGTGAACTGAATTCACTATGTTTGGTTTCATAATAAGAATGATGAGGATTGATCTTCACTCCGATTAAATTAAACTTGATTTTGTGAAAGTATATATATGTCTAGTTATTGTTAGGTAAAATTGGTTGTGTCTCAAAGTATCAAGAGACAAAACACATTTGGTTAGGTAAATTTTATTTTTATCACTTCTTTGTTTTACAGCAAATACAAATAATGAATTGTATCCATTAATATTTGAGGAAAAAAATTATATAATGAGTTTAAAATAATTTTATATGATTATTTAATTATGTATGATAAATTTATTAATTTTTATAATAATAATTTTAAAAATTATATAACAATAAATTATAATTATATGATAATATAAAATTATTTTATACGGTGGTATAGGTAGTTATTAAATTCTTGAAATTTTATTTGTATAATTGGCGTAAATCAGGCTTTATAGCAAATAGAAGTTCTCTTAAGAAAACTTAACAAATATAGAATGAACAAAAACTTATATAATCATAGATAATTAAATCATTTAAATATATTGATCAATATTTAATTATTGATTATATATTAAAAAGTACAATTTAAATATGTCCACGGCTAATTAAAGCTTCCTTCTCCCACTAACACCAAAACAAAGAAAAGAAGCATGCTTTTAAAAAGGCACACCACAGATCTTGTATATGTAACAACGCAAACTAACGTCAAAAAAAAAAAAAAAACAACAACAACAACAACGCAAACGCCGAATAACAGCCCAAACAAAAATGAACTATTTGGTTTAGGCAAAAATGCTTGGACGTAATGAGAAAATCATTTTCTTCTCTATTAAGTTATTTTTTAGACACCCTAATCTAATTTATTCGATCGTATCTAGTTTTGAATTGTTCATTTTGACCAATTTTAAATCAATATATTAGAGATATAAACTCATCAAGTTCACCATCAAACTAAATGAGACTCGTAAAATGAATTAGATTATTTTTTATCACTCGGTTCAATATGTTTAGGTAAACATTAAAATTAAAACTATTCAATAAATATATATATATATATATATATATATATGAATAAATATTTATAAGTATTGTGAAACTGAGCAAAATAAAATTTCAAAAGTGTTGGTATACTTAAACATAATTTCGCATCTTACACATTGTAATATGAAGTTCTCACTCACACATTTAAAGTGGAATACGAATAAGTTCTTTGTATATATTGTTTGAACTTGAATACTTTTCCTTCCTTGAATTATAATTGTTATATATCTTCTTAACATTCTATTTATAAAAAAAATTAAACAAGTTTATTATAACATCATAGTTGAGAAATCAAAATTTAAATATAATGGAGTTTTAATACATTTGGGAGGAAATTAACTCCTCGTCAAATATTAGGATTAAATTTTAAGTGATACAAACTTCACTTCAAGATCCTTTTTTTTCTATTTTGTAGTTGATCAACATATAGAAGTTTTAGTGCATTGTAAAACACCTGATGAGCTCGTCAATGATCTAACGGAGTTGACATTAACAACTTTAAAGCATTGTTCCTTACTATAATTTGGCTTTGGCACACGTCCTCCTTTTGTTACTGCAAAGGAGGCTCCATTTTCAAAAGCATCTCTCACTGAATGAAATTCCCATATATCTCCATTTTTATGACTATTTTTTCTCCATGTCACCTACACAATTAGCAAAATATTTGTAAATTCACTTTATATGTGCATAAATGCCCAACTTTTGTGACCTATCATTAATTGGATATTAAGCTTTTGAAATGGAATTGTTAAGAGTGATTACCTCTTTACTCCCTGTTGTTGGTGCTATAAAGAGGTTAGCTTCACTTTTGAGGCTAGGTCCCATGCTTCCACCAATGGCATATTGCACCCATCCTAAGTACAAATTGTTGGCTACATGTGCATATCCATGACGAATCCTGTATTTTTTATTTATAAAACAAATTAATATTGTCTAATACATTTAAATTTGTGTATCTTAATGTCTTAAATAAACAATTAATTACCTTGGCATACGCTGATTACAATTAGGCCCAAAGTGATTGTACACAACAGTGATCTTCATGTTTTGGTCTCTCACATATCCATCGTCGTGCCCAAGAAGCATAACCTTGTCTTGGTCTCTAAACCAGTTATTGGATATAGTCACATCAGTGGAACCTCGTGTTACATCTAGTAGACCATCTTGACAATTATAAAGTGTATTATGGTCAATCCAAATCTTTGAAGCAGTAACCAATCTAATTGCATCCCCATCTACCTAGCCTAAAGGAACCACCTTTCCTTCAGGTCCCATCACGATCCCTGGGGCTTGAGGTTTGCAATGATGAACCCGAATGCCATGGATGATTATGTTGGTGGCCTAGAAGAAAAAATATAATAAAGGATGCATACAAAGTGTTAACTCATGTAAACAAAAACTTGCAATGTTTATTGTGCATGCATGTTTAATTTGTAGAAGTTGGTACCTCTAAAAAAATTACTAAGAATTGGCGATCAATTACCTTAAAGATCATTATGCATGCATTGTCAGCAATGTGAACGTTAACACCTCGACCATCAATGGTGGTGAAACTACTAATAAGAAGGGGTCTCTCAAGCTTAATGTGCATGTCTCTTTGGAATGTGATCCACACTTTACCTTGAATTACTGAAGCTCCATACCTCAAAGTTCCAAATTTAGGGTTTATAGGATCATCACTAGGATCAATAACTTTATAATGGATGAGGTCATCTCCAATGTTGTTTGTCATCTTGCCAGTGTAACCAACGGAACATGTTGCTAGTTGAGGTCGATGCCTCCTCCATTCAGGATTCAGTCTCCAACATCGATCAATTACATTCATTTTTAAACCATTTATTTTAGATTGTTTTGCGGCACTAAGGGTTGGAGTGAAAAGGGCAACAATGACAATAACCAAAACAAAGTGCCAAAGGATAGAATTGATACCATGAGAGACCATCATGAAAAATATTTTTTCTCAATGAATGTGAACCACAGAGAAAATAGAGATAAAAAAGAGAGTTTTTGATAGTATATTGAAAAAGTAGTAGTATAAAGAAGCAATTATATAGAAAAGATTGATCTTGGAGTTTGTTAAAGTTGTTTTCTAAAGCTATAAACAAGAAAGTATTCATTACTAGATAGAAACTATGAATAGAAATAAGTAAGTAGGAATGTTTAACTAATTCTAAATCTTCACCTTAAGTTGTAACAATTACCTAAATTTACGAACCAATAAAAGTGAATTTGGAAAATTTGATATGCTCTGAAGATAATAATATTTTTAATGGCTGAATTTTTTTAAAAAAAAATTCGAACAATATTTTTAGATTAATTTAACATCACATAGGGATCATACACGTATGTGTTATTAGATCCTAATACTCTCATAATACATAAAATGAAAACTACTATACATAGATTAGTTTATACATCTATGTAATACTTAAATTTTTAGAATCATATTTACCAATTGATATATAAAATATAAAATAATAATTTTGTAATAGCATATTAAACAATATCATTTTTTTTAGAATACATCACACTCCCATGAGGTTGCAACTATTATACTGTTCTCTCCTCTTATGTTGAAATATACAAAGTCTATTTAACTTAACATTGTTAAAGTAAATTACAGTGTCCTTGCCTAAAAAAAAGGTGAGTATTACACTATCCTCCCTTAGGTTATTTTTAGGGAATCCTCTCTTCTTATGTTAAAACATAGAATAAATTACACTTTTTCCCCCTTAAGAGATGCAAATATTACATTATTTATACTTTCTTATGTTAAAATGTATAATTTTATCTATTTAACTTAACATTACTAAAGAATTTTTTTACAAGATTTTAAGATATACTTTAATTAAAATATATAATAATTTTTTTTATTAAATTACTAAGTTATATATCATTCACTCACCTGATAAAGATTTTTTTAAAACATGTAAGTAAATTCAAAATAATAACTACAAATGGAAATTTTTGGATAAATTGTTTATATATGAATTTTCCTATTTTAAAATATATTTTGTAAATTAATTTTATTTAAGAATCAACCCCAAACAATATGCTCAAGAAACCAACTATCTACCGACTATATATATATATGTCTGTCTAGTAGTTTGTGATTTAAGACTTTAAATTAAGCAAACCTGGCTTTTGTGTTTTGGTCATATAGAGACAAACTGACCTTCCATTTAAAAGCCTTTTTATGTGCGACCTCCTATAGCTTTCGGCCCATGTAGATACATTTTCTCAGTAACATAATCCATAGGCTGCGGGCCCGTGGCTTTGAAGAAGTGGTGTAAATGAGCCCACTAAGAACTAAAAGCGTCTTCGTACATTCATAACAGATGTGTTTTCTGTATAAAAAAAAAAAAGAAGAAGAGATGTGATTGATAGAAATAAAATAAATAAATACATAAAAAATAGAAATGAAAAAAACAGAGTGAATGGAAGTAGTAAGAACAGAAAAAAAATTAGGGTATTTAGTTTAAGAGAAATCGAAAAGACAAAAATAGAAAGAAAAAAACTGTTATCAATTATTAGGGATTAAATGAGGATCATAAAGATAATTATTATTCATTTCCATCCACTTAGGAGTGAAAATAAAAAGGTGTAGGATCTGGGGACAGATCCACTTGGTGGGCATTAGAGGCAATAGCCCTAACAAAGTTTTAAATTTGTCTTAATATAATGTATATGTGCATCTACTAACTGTCCTTATAGTTAGAAATTTGAAACTACTTAAATATTTATGTATTTTAGTGTTTGAAAGGGTACTTAAGTGATCAATCATGTAATTATCAGATGTAAATTACTAATGTGGAATATGGCGGAGTTGCAAGATGACTCTATCGACTTGCTTTCGTATCCAACGCATCCACGTACGAATCAACAAAATAGAATTGGCTTAATTGGTATATGACAATAGAATATGTTAGAAGTCGTAGTGGTGTGTGCTTACGAGGGAAATGGACAGTCATGAATATGAACCATTTGATTCAATCAGACGGTTAATATTTTAAAATATTTTTAGGTTGAATTTATTAAAATAAATCGTTAGATCTTTATCAGACGATTAAAATCGTTTGATTGTATGAATGCGTGTTTTTTTTCGACTACAGGAAATCCAGATCCGCTTATTAGAAAGGATAAAGATGAAGCCGACGTAACAAGATCGATCTACACGTCTATGCACATGAAATCACCAATTTGCGACGCATCGACGCCGTTTTCTTTGTCCGTTTCCTGACTGCTTTTGTGGATCAGAATATATATATATATATATATATTCTTTCTCTTATCCATCTCTTGCAGGGTGACTAATCCCAAACGTCACAAAGCTAGCTCCATCTCCACCATAGTGATAGTGTTCAACAAATTTTAGCCACTTGTACTTATGAACAATCATTTCCGCCACAGAATGAAAACGTATTTACGAATAATGGATGGACCCCACCTTTTTTTTTTAGTTCTTCTCATGTTTTTTTGGTGCCCCCAACTTCTTATTTAATAAGGATATTACTATTTGTTAAAGGAATGGTAAAAGAAAATTTGTTTGAGTGCAAAAAAAAGAACGACGCAGAGCTATGCAGGCAGAACCGTTGTTTTTGAACATGAACCTTGACGAGTTAAGAGGCCAGGTTCACCTATCATCAATGCTGTTATGGCTATATTATGCACTCTGTTTCGGTTTTGCTTTTGGGGGTCCCATCTTGAACTCGGTCAGTATAATGGAATGATTCATGGAGGCTTAGCATAACTCTTTCATTTGCCAAACTCTACATCGTACATTGTAGTTTCTATATGACAAACTCACAAACAAGCAAAATAATGAATTATGAATGAATTCATTGTTATTTTTGTGTGTTTATTGAGTGAATGTGAACATAAGAGATTCAGTTGCACTTGGTAAAAATTCTCAATTATATAAAATAAATTCCCGTTACTTTGCTCCGGCTGAACGGGTCTTATAGGAAATTGGAAGCCCGCAGGACAGATTAATAGATAAAAGAAAAAGATGTCTGAGAATTTTTCCTTTGTTGTAATCTGTTCTGGATCGGATCAATGTTTCGTACCGTAATTTTCTGTGGGGTAAAGTGGATATTGGCAAAAATAAGCTCTTGGTTGCTTGGTCAGTAGTTTGTTCTCCGAAAAAAGAATGGGGTTTAGGCCTGTTTAATCTCAAGGAATGGAACCTTGCGTTTCTTCCCAGTATCCTATGGGACTTTCATTGTAAGAAAGATTCTCTATGGGTTCGCCGGGTTCACCATTACTATTTCAGAGGTAGCGATGTGTGGAATTACAATATTTCTTCATCAGATTCAGTTTTGATAAAGAAAATCATTCAAATAAGGGACTTTATTATCTCTAAAGAGCTAAGTACGGAAGATGCCAAAAAGAGGATTCAATCTTGGAGTACCAATGAACAATTGCTTGTTGGCAAAGTCTATGAATACATTAGAGGTGTCAAGCCTACTGTTAGTTGGTGTTCTGTTATATGGAACCCAGCAATCTTCTCTAAGATGTCTTTCATTTTGTGGCTTGCTAAAAGGAATCGACTCCTTACTCTTGACAAAGTTGCTTTTTTGAACAAGGGTTCCCTCTGCCCTTTATGTTCAACTGAGGTTGAGTCAAATGCTAATTTGTTCTTTTCTTGCAGGAAATCTCTCCAAGTTTGGGCTCACATTCGTGATTTGGCTCCTTTTCACAGGCGTTTTACTTCTTTACAGCGCATTACTGACTCTTTAATTAGGGACAGATCCACATCAGGTGTTCAAGGAAAATTACGTTGTCTGACTATATAACAATTACAGTCTACTGCATTTGGCTGTCTAGGAACAAGCTGATTTTTGAAGATTATCAATTTTCTGTAATAGAGGTTATTAGCAAGATTAAGTTTCTTATGTATAGACAAACGCACCTGTTACGTTTGTTTTAACACATTGATATAGGTCTTTTTGTATTAGGGAGACTTTTAATTTTCTCTAGCTGCGGGGTATGTCCCGTTTATTGTTGTATCATTTTTGGTTTAATATAATTTACATTTTTCCTAAAAAAAAAGAGATAAAAGAAAAAGACTAATAAAAATGAGTTGGTAAAATCGAAGGGGAAAGAATCAATTCCCAGTATGTTAGTGAAACTAAAAAAATAATGCTAATGACATATTTTTTATTGATTAAAATTTATTAAAAGATAAAATTATAAAAGAAATTTATTAAATAACATATAAGATCTACAAAAATTTGTTAATTTTAACCGGTAAAAGAGAGAATGTATTTTAAAAAAAGTGTTTTAACGAGTGTAATGCTAATTTCTATTAAAAAATATTCCCTTTTTCACGAAGTATTTTTCATCCAGTAAATATAGCATCTTGGGAATCATTTTCCAGTATATGCGGTGAATGTTCCGAATATTATTTTCTGTTCGGGGCCTACTTGTCAGAGCTGCTTAATTTCTGTTCAGAGTTTTCTGTGGAGATAATGAAACAAAACAATAATAAAAAAAGTACCATGACCTTGCATGCTCTTCTTTTTGCTTTTAAAAAAAGGTAAAACAAAAAAGGCACGGAAAAAACTATACAATAATGTCAACACTTTCTTGACACCTGCTGTCCATTTTAATTTTGCAAATCCCATAAAAATAATAATAATAACACTGTAAAGAGACAAAAACAGACAATATTCATTTTAAAAAAATAATTGACGAAGTAAAATTTTCTTAGATTTGGTGCAATGTCAACAGGTTTTTGAACATTTCTTCGTGTTCTCATGTGTAACATGACCATGGTCTATTGGAAAGTCTAACAGCCGAGAGAGCTCACATGTACTTAGATGTTATAATTTGTCTCAAAATATAATTTAACTTGCAATATGCAATATAATAGTATTATGCATAGACTCACATGGAGTAGTACGTAGCATATATGGCTTGAGAGAATATGCCTCACACGTGTAGCAATAAGCAAATTGTGCAATTAAACACCGATAAGGACAACACAGTCCAACCAAGAGGACGCACTTTTTCACAAATTGAATACATATTGTGGCATCTAGTTTGGTAATTTCAGCAGGCTAGCTCTTCCTTTAAAAATAGAAGCAGATAAACCCTCTCTCCAAGTGCAAGGAAAACGAGAGCAATTAAGAAATAATGCCAGAATCGTACTGCGTGAAGGAGAGTAAACCCTGTGTGGGTTGGGTTGAGAAATACTTGGATGATTGTCTCTGCAATTTGAAAGATAAAATCTCCTTTGGCTTTGGCTTCATAAGTCTCGTATGTTGGGGAGTAGCAGAAATTCCTCAGATAATAACCAACTTTCGCGCTAAGTCCAGCCATGGTGTCTCCTTAGCCTTTCTCCTCACTTGGGTCGCTGGGTTAGTTAATTTGTCAACTTTTTTCCATGCACTTTAATTACTTCTTCGTTTTCTCATAATTTTAGTCAAATCTTAGGTTTATTATTGGAACAATTAGTTAGTCCAGTACTCTAATTGCTGTACTGAATTATTTGGATGCAGCGACATATTCAACCTCCTTGGTTGCCATCTGGAGCCAGCCACGGTATCTGAGTTTTTCAGTTAACCGTATACATTAAAATATTAATTTGTTTCGTTCCATCATCCATGCCTCTTCTTATTCCAGTTCTTTCGTGGTTTTTTCTTCTTTTTTTATTTGTTAGATTGTTAGAATGCTAGTTTGGTTACTAAAGGAGGAAATTAAATGTATGACTTTCGGCCTCTCTTTTCTTCCTTAAGTCTTAATCATTCATCTCATCTTATATTTATTTACGATTTTTTCATGCTTTAATCTCACTTGTCTTTGTGGTTTTCTGTATATGTAAAAATTTCACATTAACATGTGCTATCTGTACTTATTTTGATTGTTGGGCCTTACTATTTTCTTGTTTTTGTGTTGTGTTTTTCTTCTTGCTTTTTGGATGGCTGCGAAACTAGTTGCCAACCCAGTACTACACAGCTCTGGTAATTACATTGCAAACATATTTCTCCGGAATTTTCTCTATGTATATTATTTCTACTATCTTCTTTTTCGGGCGTATGGGTCTTTTAGATCCGAAAACAACATAAGCCTAAAACCTTTAAATTATGTTTAGCCTTGGAAATTGCATGTTTGCATGTGTCAATTTGATTTTGATTTATCTTAATTTTGGAAGTTTACAGATTCTAGTGGGTGCTTTTGTCACTAACCTGCTCTTCAACTAGCAAAAAAAAAAGTATTTATTATATAAAATTTATTTGATGTTTAGTTTTAAATAATTAATTAAAATTATTTCATTAAATGTATTAAATTCCCATCAATAAATAAATTTATTAAAAAAATCCTTAATATAAATTAAATTGATTTTTATTTGAAAAGCAAGATTACAATAATTTGATATATATTTCTTTATCTAATGCAAAAAATATATATTTAATTTAAATTTAAATTTTACTAAAACTTATTCTAAAATTAAACTTAATTTCAATTTAATATAATCAAGCATATTTAATTTTGTAAAATAATATTTGTAACATTTTTTTTGAAAGAAATATACTATTCTGAACGTTGAAAACTTTGAAACTAAGGTCCATTAACGTTTTGTTTTTGCAAAAAATAGGGTAGGCCCAACTGTTACTGAAACAACAAAGAGGTGCCATTTTACTAGGGTCAAGGCCCAATCCATTGTACACTGGTTCTTGTATTTATTTCCAGATAAAATTACGGGAAATGTTCTTGTAAATTTTAATAATTTCTTTCCGTTTTTCTATCCGTTCCTTTATATATATATATATATATATATATATATATATATATATATATATATATATATATAAAGGTATTTATTAAATAATTTGAATTACGGGAAATATTTTTTATCATAGCATATATACAGGTATTTATTAACTAATAATATTTTTTCCTTAAAAATATAATAGCATTATTTAATAAAATAGGGAATAAAATATAAACTGAAATAGTTAAAAAAATTAAAATGTAATAAAATGTAAACTGAAATAAATTATGTAATGATAGATAGCATTATGTAAATAGGTAATAAAATATAAACTGAAATATCATTAAAAGTCTTTATACTCTGTTAAAAAAAAATCAAAATGTATTTATATTATATTTAATCATAAATTAGCACATAAAATAAATTATTATTTTTTATAATAATTATTTTAAAAATCATATTTATTATACTTTCTAATTAATTAATAGTTTAAAAAATTGAGATTGAGTGCATAGAAATTAAGCTTACGTCCTTATACCACTTGTTATTGTGATCTACAGCTTTACACAATCACTACGATCGTGTTAGTACTTCAAAGTTTCTATTATGACTACATCTATAAATGGGGCAAGCCTCTTCGGAAGATTAACATCGATGAGGTACAGTAATTTCCAAGTCCCGCTCTGCTCATCAAAATTGAAATTTACATAGACATGTTTGTTCAAATTACAATTTTTTTCAATTTCACATAAGTGATTAATGTGGAATGAATCATTTCAATTGATTTTTGGTTAAAATAATTTTTTGTCGAATTTTATTTATTTTTAGTCGAATTTCAAATTAGTCAAATTCTTTTTTCCCTTGAACTAGAAATGATTAAGACAACAAATTACAAGCTTCCCCAAAGAAAATAATACACTTCTACGATATCTTTTCAAAGAGTACAATGTATATATTTCATTACCTTATTCTTTATTATGTAATGTTAATAGGCTCATGAAGAAGAAGAGAAAAAACCTTTGAGACAGAAACCAGGCCGCGACTCTGGGATTCCAATACAAAATGACGGACCCAAAGAAACGCCTCGACGGGATTACTACTATAGGTACGTAACTACGTATTCATATTGCCTATCAATTCGTACTTCGTGGTACTATTTTTGCAATCATAATCATTATTAATGTTTTGATTAAGAAATTAACCAAGTGATTTTTAATAATTACTATTATTATTTGAGTTAATGAAACAGGTCAGCGAGATCTTTGGCTGCTAATGATACTCCACCATTTGGTACCTACTTGAGAGCTGCTAAAAGTGTCCCTTCAGCCATGGAAATGAACAATGATTCATCCTCAGATGATGAGGCACCTCCACTCTCTTCTACGAAGCCTGTAACACAGCCTAGACCAATCCCCCGTTCTGTCCCTGTGAGTTTTTGTCCTTCAAATCAAAGTTAATAGAATCTGTATTAATCTTACACCAATACTAAACCACTAATTAATATCTGTAACTTGTATGTAACCATAATTTTAATCTCCTTTTACTATCTATATATATGTTTCAGGCAAGCTATGGAACTTTTCTAGCAGCATCTATGAACTTGCCCCGGCAGGGTAATGCTTTGATGGAGGGATACAAAAGATTCAATGGAAGAAAGCTACTCTCGCAGGTATAGCCAGTGATACACGTTAATTAATTTATTCACACACTAATATGATTATTTGTACAGAATATGGTTCCTTTGCATAATTGCATTATGTTGTTGCCACTTATCATCACAGGAGCACAACATGCACAGTGCTTTGGGTCAATGGTTAGGATGGCTCATGGCTGTTATCTATATGGGTGGCCGGCTTCCTCAAATATGGTTGAATGTATGTCTCAAAATTATCTCTTATTTATTTATTTATTCCGAATATTTTTTTTTCTTCTGCAGTTGTGTATTCTATTTTTCTGTGCGTTAATTACTGATAAAGTTGTTGATTACGTTATCATTGGCCAGATTAAAAGAGGGAGCGTGGAGGTAATGCTTGATCTTAATCATTTATTTTTGTTTTGAATCATAACTCAAAATTTAGTGCATAGATTAGCTTGTATTTCCACTGATTTATAGACACTATTTCTTTATCATGATAGGGCTTAAATCCACTCATGTTCATCTTTGCATTGATCGCCAATGCCACTTACGTGGGAAGGTTAGGATTTCCCTCCCTTGCATCTATTTTTCATCCTGTTATTCTGAAAAAGCCAACATTAAGCAATCTAACTCCTCTGTTGTTCTGTGTATGTGCAGTATTCTTGTACGAACTATCGAATGGGAAAGTATCAGAGCTAATATGCCATGGCTTTTGGATGCCATTGTTTGCGTGGCATTGGACCTATTCGTATCCTGTTTATCTTGCAAAATTTCAATTTACTCTTACTTTGGTTGCACTACTCCCTCCCACACTCTTATCAGTTGGCCTATATTTAGAGAAATTATTACGTGTTGGAAGACATTTTTATTTTAAAATTAAGAGTTATATAATACAACATTAAACTTAAATAGAAGATTAATACATTAAACTTATGTAAATTTAGTTTTTTTGTTAAAAATTTATTAAATTAAAATATTTACTATGAATAAAAAATAATCCTTTTTATTTTAAAGAAAACTTAACTCTTGAACATATCCTTAAAGAAATATGTTTAGGACTATAAAGTTGGTAAACCTCAACAGTGGCAGATAATTTTGCAGTATGCCAACTACAGATACGTTCGGAAGAAAACAGGAAGTGATGATGCTGATTATGGAGACTACAAAGAAGCCAGCAAAACTTTTGTGTCTTGATTTGTGGGACTGTAGCCGACACATGTAGGTCTTCCCCATTATGAACCAATATTATACTTCAATTCCACCATGACATTCAGCTATTAGTAAAGGTCTGGCTAGAAAAATGAGGTGGACTAGTTAGGAAACGCTTCTATATATTAGCGTCTTAAAATGTGCTATACGATTACCAGCTATCAATGTAATCAAGTTTATGAATTATGAATCGTTCACGGTTCTTACACCAGCTATATATCAAAGTTATAAAGTTTATGAATTATCAACCGATTCTTATACCGTATTCCACTTTTTTGTGTCACTAATAATCGCTGTATGGTTGATAATCCCTACAGAATGAAAAATTGAAAACCTTCCACTTCATGTTGCTGTAAGACCGATGGGATTGATGATTTTGTATTAACTCATGTAAGAACAAAGTGATAGCTCGACTGGCCAGGAGGCAAGAGGTGCCAAGGCCTAAGGTAAGGCTTCAGTGTGGCTTGATGTGATCATAGATTACAGGTGTATATGTCTGGATACATCTTTACTTATGCACACATCCAAAGGGATATCAAACGGGTCAACCCGATCCAACTCATTTTTATCTGTTAAAAATGAGTTGGGTTGAGTTAAACTCTGATTAAGTCTCACTTTCTACCATGACTGAATCCTGAATGTAGAAAGACCTCTACAACTTATGTAAAAGGGTCATTTATAGTTGTGTCACTTTTTTGTGTGCGTGTGTGAGAGAGAGACTTTCTCAAATTTTACTTTTATGATTCATAGCATATCTGAAGTTCAGATGTTGCTTCGTGTAATGCAATTACAATGGGACGTAACAAGAAGTAACAATGAAGGGAGATTGCTTTGGGTACCCAACATTTTTGCTGGGACACCCAGCAACCTAGGTGAAAGGGCTAAAATGTCCTTCACCTATTTAATATAAATAGGAACAATGACTCGTCCGTATGAGTCATTGCCTCTCTCGTGCGCGCCGCTTCTTCTTCGTCCTCTGCTTATTCTTTTCTTCTTCCTCTCTACTTCTTTGTTTCTTCTTGTTCCTCCGCTTCACGCACATTGGTGCTTCTTCTCACACTTTCTCACACATGTTGCTACTTCCTCTGGTTCTTCTTCTTCTTCGTGCTTATTTTTGTCACGCACTTTGCTTGATTCATTGTTTTGGTTGATTGAATGTATTGCTTCTTTGTATTAGTTCATATGAATTGTTGATCCGTATGGATTTTTTTTATTTAATTGAAAAAAATTATGAATTATTTTTGAAATTGTTTTGTAGTGTAATTAAAATATATATATATATATATATATATATATATATATATATATATATATATATATATATATATATATATATATTAAGACTATTATTTTTTCTTTCTCTCTTTTGGGAGTCAGATACCAATTATGAATTCCAGGCATCAAGCAACTACCATTTATGCTTGAACAGGAGGATTAGTGTCAATTTTGGTATAGGATTATATAATAATATGCTTAAATGGTTATTTATGTTTGAACATTTAACAATGTGCACCCTTGAACTATATGTGGAATTTAGAATTGATGAATCAAGACGCAAAACATTTTGTAAGCTTAGGCTCTACTCCACCACCATCACGGTTAAGCACCCTCAACAAGGAACTGGAAATGGTTCTTGCCACTCTGCTTGGTAAGAATGTCCAAACCTCTGCGTTGTATTGAATGCATTTGTATTTTCACTCACAGACACAATATTATTTTAGCATTAATGTTCTATGCATGCACTTTCTTTGGTTAATGAAGCATATATTTGTGATGTACCTACTTATGTGACGCTAAGGATGAACTAGCGCTCATCATGACTGCTAATTCAATGCCAATTTTGTTATATTATTGTATAATAATATGCTTAAATAGATACTCAACATCATGCTTGAATGTGAATTATGTCAGAATTAAAAAATGAAGAGCACGAACACTGCTGCAAAATGGCCAAGATCATGCTGAAGGTCATGGTTGCATCAGAAGCTATTATAAACACTATTAACGCCAAGGACCAGGTCATCTTCATTTTGATTTAATTAACATCATTTTTTAGTTATTTTGTGTAACTAACCAACCTATTTGTCTCATTCTAATGTTTTATCTATTTTCAAATGTAATTTATAGTGAAGTTAGTAGGTCATTTGCTGTGAGGTGAAAAGCCGTGCTTGACCGTTATTGTCATTTGCTTGACAAGGATGAAAATTTGCATACCGTTCTCTACAACCAAGATTTGGACAGACCTGCCATTGTAGCAGGGTAGACAACATTGAGGGATTTATATCACATGACTCGAGATCATCAAGTGCCGTTAACCCATTATGGTAAGAGTGTATTACCATATTCAAGAACAGTCGTCATCCAAAATCATTCCTAAAATGACACTTATTATACCATCAAGTGTCAAATTCTGTCACTTTCAACGTGCTTCTCTCTCAGCACAAAATTACTTGCAGATAATAGTGCATGCATTTATAGTATAAATAATTTTTATATTCTCATCTAATCATAATTTATAAGTCATCATATATAATAATTTTATTAATTTTTACAAGAATTATGTTAAAAATTATATTAATGATAATCTCTTATTAATTAGTAGTGTAAGACTGTTTATGTTCGTAATACATAGAAATTAAATCCTAGAATAATGACAATCACAAAAGAAGAATCCGCAGGCATCTACTTAAGATGACGACAGATTATAAATATAATTGACTATCGAGGTTTAGATTTTGGATTTCATTATTGGAAGTTTGAAGCTTCCAATTAACTTCTTAGCTGTTTGGTAATGTTTGCGTATCTTTATGTTATAATCTTCATGTTTGACTCAATTTTCAGCTACCAGGTTGAAGTCGCTTAGAACTCAATTGTTCTAGCGGTGAAAGAAACAAACAACCAAAATAGATTGCAACACCTATCACTGTTGCTTTTGGTGTAAAAAACAAGGAGATATGAACCCCCTCGCAACAAATCTTTACAATGAAATAGAAAAAAAAAAAAAAAAAAAAACAGAGTAGAAATTAGATAGGTAAAGTAACAAAAGAATTAATATTCTTCTTTTTGGGGAGGGGGAACGTATTAACATTTGTCCTAACTTTGTATGCCTCATTAAGTTCTAACCGAGATTTTAGGGAGTTTGTTCATCTCAATGGGCACATCTCATTTTCTTTCTTTTTTCTGTTTGTTATATTACTCATCATGTTCCGCGTCCCACCAATTTCCCTTTGCCTCCATGTGCTTCTTGCTCCCATTACTTCTCCATCTATATTTTATGCCCATGCATCTTATTCCTCTATTCAACTCTCATTCATGCAAAACGGACAATTTGACCATACTACTATAAACAAATAAACCCTTATGATACCATGATTTTCATATTTAATTTACAATACCATTGTAATCCGCGTACCCCATGTTCTATCACCCTGTTTATATTGCGTAGAAATTTAGATACATGTATGAGTTGACTTAGAAAATTAAAATAAGTAAGCAATGCCTAATTGTTGTAGACTTATGGCAATTTTTAATGTCTCAACTTTCTGGTCTTTGAACATCTAGTCTTTTACATCGTCCGGTTGCTGAAACTAGCAGCATGCTACTTATGGCAACTCATCTAGGATCTAGCACAAAGAAAATACCTAAAACTTCTGCTCTAATAATATAATTTCCATGGGTGCCTCGGAATTCCCCTCTTTCAAGTTATAGTAATAAGATAGATTTGAATCAAGTATTCCGATTGACTTAAAGAAAGCTTTTAATATATCAAATGCTCGTCTTTCAAGTTTAAAACAGCAAGCCTCGCGCATATACTCGTTTCATAAAAAAAATAATAAAAACGTAATTTGAAATAATCCAACGAGTCAGATCATTTTTGACTAGTCACCTCTCATGGAAAATTTAGTATATTACATCTAGTTTAATAGTAAGAAGTGTTGTTACGTCATCAATGAAAAAAATTATATATTTATATTAATGTCATCTTTTTTTTTTTACTAAATATTAATGTTATCTCATACTACCATAGATTTATCTTTAATTATATACCTCACCATTTTAATTATGTATCTTCTTCTTCTTACCAACCTTAACTTTATTATTTATTTCTTTTTATACATTATTTTTTTATTGAATTTATCTAATGAGTTCCTTGCAAAATATCTGCTTAAGGATTGAATGTTTATAATTTTTTTAAAACATGTTAAATATTTTTTACTTTTTTAATATTCTACAAGTGAACAACTTTTTTATCTTATTTTTCAGGTTCCATGGCCTTAAGCAGCTGCAATATAATGATGTATTTTTTTTTTGTTTGGTTAAAAAATGACAAAGGGAAAACATAATTTCTATAAACAATTTTTATTTTTATTTAATTTTTTTTATTTCCACTTAACCAACTAAAGCCAGCGAAAAACTGGATGAGTGATAGTTGGACGCGAGGCTCTTTACTGACGAATTAATGTTCGCGTACATTCTGACATTGATTCCTCCATATACATGCATTCAAGCTAGTACGTTTTTGTTTTTTCATTTAGTAGGAAACCTTGACTTTTGCTTCTATTTTTCACATTTATTCACCAATGTACGATTCAGCGATTGGCGAATGATTATTCTAGAATTGAATTGAAAAGAGGATGCATATAACCACCACGGTGCACTGCATTTTGTATAATCAATGGTAATATTGAACATTGGGACTAATTAATTGCATCTAGTGTATACCTTGTTCTATGCTCGCTATTAGTTTTGTTATAATAATATTTACATAACCTTTTGTCTGCACAAACGCAATAGTATAGTTTTAAAGTCAACTGCTATCTGATTTTTCAATTTAAGAGACATACAATTTGTAATAGTAAATAAAAAAAAATTGATTAAAAATATTTTCATGCATAAGGTCATGTCGTAAGTTTATCTTATGCGATCAGAATGACCTGGTTTATATTTTTAAAAATTCTACAATAACAGGATATCGTTTAATTTGAGAGTTTCCAACTAAAATCCAAAAAACAACTGTAGCATATCTTCTTGGTCACATGAGTGAAAGGAAAGTAATGACAGACGCATGCATATGAGCAGAAAAAATTGTAGCAAAAAAGAAAAAGAAACCAAGTATTAAAACGATAAGAAAATCAGATTGATAGAAGAAAAAAAATAAAAGTTAGAAAATAGTCCGGTAAGTCAAATAAAACATGTTAGTGTTAAAGCCCGGTTGGTTGTTCTTTTCTTTCTTTTGCAAAGCTATAGTTTCTCTTCTTCTTCTTTTTGAGTAAAGGGAGGTGTTGTTTTTATTTATTCATTCGTTAAATCTCAGTGCGTTGTATTATTCATAATTAACTAAATATTCCGTGTCCCTCTCGGTGATTACTTATTTCTAGCAGCAATTGACTCCTATCTACTACGTATAGATTATTCCAACTTCAAATTCAAATTTTGTGTTATAAAAAAGAAGATACATCAATCATCGTCAATGTGGTCAAAACATTCAAAAGCAATGTTGGGCTTTGGCCAGACAATAGAAGAGAGAAACGAGCGATTCACTTGGACAAGAAAAATATCCAAATCTCCACACGATCGTTTTCAGATCCGTAGCCATGATAACAAACCCAACGTCACCGACACAATAGAACACACACTCCCTTTTCTTTTTTTCCTCTCCTACATGGTGAATAACAAGTTTCATGATTGCCCACTCCAATTCCACACGTATTACTTCTCAATTATCAATTTCATATATATACTTTCAACAAAAATAGAAACCTAGCATAACGCAGGGGTAAAAAACAAAAAACACATTCAAGAACAATAAGTGAAGAAACAAACTATATTAGAATAAAAAGCTTTGCTATTTGGTTCATTTCAATGTTAGTACTTAGTAGTTACTACATTAGAAGCCGTAACGGTAACAGTCTTTCACTGGCCCACAAGAAAGGGTTAAAAAAAAGTACCTGGCTGTACAGTGTAAGATCAAGGAGTGACTCCAGCGCCAGCTCCGAAGGACAAGCCATAATAATGCCATATACATTATACACCAGTGCTAAATCAAAACTATTCAGCCAAAAAAGAAAAAGAAAAAGATAATTGAGTTTATTTAAAAAAAATAAAAATAAAAATGTAGTAATAATTGGGCGGGCTAGGCTTCAAGAGCGAAAGGAGTTAGGAGAAGATCGTAGGGAGCCCATAAGGCATCCAAGGGACAAGGGCGGTTGGCGTCGAGGCGGGCCCAGGGCTTGCCCTTGCCACTCCAATGCAGGAGGCTGACCGGGCCCGGATGCAAGTCTCTGCAAAGCCCGCGGAAGTTATCCCCGCCGAGGCCGTGTTGGTTCCACCTGTGATCCACGGGGACTATGTTTCCCGCGAAAACGAGCAAAAACGGAGGCAACGATCCGAGTTCGTAGATCCGCATTCTCTTCTGGAGCTCCATCCACTCCTGGATCTTGGTGGTATAGTCCCCGGCACGCCAGCGTTGCAAGTGAATGACCATGACGCCGGTGTTGAAGTAGCAGGGGGTGCGGCCGGCGAAGGTGAGGGAGAGGGAGGGGTTGGACCAGAAGGATGGGGTGAAGTAGGCGCTGAAGTTGGCGTTGCAGTATTCGGGGGCGGCGAGGACGGTGTTGTTGTTGTCTCCGAGGGGGGTGGCGGCGAGTTTTGCGATGTCGTCGACGAGAACGAGGTCGGAGTCCAGGTAGACGATTTTGAGGACGCAGGAGGGGAGGAGGTTGGCGAGGTAGTTGCGGGCGTAGTTGAGGGGGCAGTCCAGGGCGGAGCGGATGGAGGTGGAGATGAGGCCGGAGACGGCGGCGGCGTCGTCGAAGGGGTAGATTTGGAATTTGAGGTAGGGGAAGGAGGTGGAGAGGGTGCGGTTGAGGAGGGAGGAGGAGGCGGCGGTGACGAAGTGGAAGATGATGTTTTCGGGGCAGGAGGAATGTTGGAGGACGGAGAGGATGGCGGCCATGGAGCCGCGGAGGTAGGTTACGTCCAGGGTCATGGCCACGTGGACTGCCTCGTCGGAACACGTGTCGGTGGGTGAGAGGCGAATGGTGGGACAGCTGGGGGAGTTGTAGAATTTGGGGGCTTGTTTGAAGCGTTGTTGAGTAGTGGATGTGGAAATGATAAGGAGGAGACAGAAATGAAGGATTAATGTGAAGAAATAATATTGGTTGGGTTTGGGTGCAGCACTAGTGGCCATGGCAAAAGGAGCTTCCAAGTTTTGATCTAAATTCTCTTTCTCTTCTTATCAACCCCACTTGCTTCAAAAACACCCGCCTTTATGCATATTCACTCAATCATCTTCTCTATTTCCCCTTCAATTCGCCATATTTCTACGCCCAATTAGTTTTACTCTATGTACCTCTTATCCCTGTATTTATATTCTGGGGGTGCTGCTTTAGGTAACATCTTTTACAAGGAGTAATTCTAAGAAATTATTAATTATTCTCTTTTACAAGGAGTAACCTTATTTGTTTTTCAAACAAACATCCTTCTTTTTTTATATAAAAAAAAATTATGAAATGTTGATTGGAAATTATCAGCATTTCCTTATGAATTTAATTTATTTCCCTTAATTAATATACACCTGAAATTAAAAAAAAATCTTTAAATTGGAATTGCATTGATGCACTCTAAATATATTCATAATGGAAGAAGATCAAATGAGTTCCATCTTTTCCTTGTTTCTTCTTTCTAACAAGTCTAAAGCATGAACTACCCAATACATTATGAGGATAATAATGTGAATTCGAATGTTGTCGGCCCTAAAGAATGAAATTTAAATAATATTAGACCACTACTCTTGACTGATGCCGTGAGAGTTAGCTTCCTTAAAGTAGTTTCCTGCTCTCTCCATTTACCCAAAATTACAAATAATATGCTTTGGTAGATAAAAATTGGAAGGATTTATACAACCATGCTCATCATATCATTATTAATATGAATATTACATCTTTTTAAACCATTTCGTCACTTTCTTTCCTCTCTTTTTATTAGTTAAACCATCCACGTCTGCGGAGTATTACTTGCATCTCAAACCAACAGTTCTTGGTAGGGAAAGATCACTTTTATGACTTGCTATATATGTATACGTATCCACAAAAATCCAAGTGATCGAACGAATCAACCGATTCAATTAGCATCGTGACTGTTTCCTACCCGTCTTTATAAAATTAAGCAAGATCTTGGAATTACCTTCTTTTTTTAGAAAAAAAAGAAAGATGATAATATCATTTTATTCATAAACATTAAACAAAGCTTGGATACAATGAAGAAAAATACGGCTGCTAACATAACATCTCGGAATTACCTTGTGCATATATTTTTTTAAAGGAAAAAGTTAAATAAACACCTCAAAAAAGCGAGTAAAAAATATAGGTATGATACAATTTTTCATCAGATAAAAAAAAGAGATAAAGAAACATGAGAGTGTTTGTATATCATTATTTTTTTTTTCAAAAACATATAACAACAACATTATTTGAATAAAAAATAGGAGAATATATATTTTTTTTAACAGAAATGAATATGATGCCAACATGTAGAAAACTAATAATAATATATAAAGAACAAATTTCGCACGAACTCTTTTTTATTTTTATGAAATGCATAAAGCAATATACTCTCTTTGTTTCTAATTATAATATTTTTTTCAAAAATTTATTTTTCTCTTTTTATAAAATTATATTCTAATTTCTAAATGCATTATTTTTTCTACATATTTTTAGTTAATTATTTTTCATCCAAACATTAATGAAAAAAATTAAGTGAATAGAGAGATAAGAAAATGATAATTTCAGAATGATAGTATAAATAATTTACAAATGTAATTTAACTATTTTTCTCAAGAAATATAAATTATTTAAAATGGTCTTATAATTAGAGACTAAAGGAAATATGCGTTTAATTTTTAACCAATAGCTTATCAACAGTTACACACGTACACTTAGATGGAATACAACGCCCTAGGTTGAATTTGAAAAAAAAAACAGTCAACTTGCTTCGTATATCATTTTACCAAACATTTTCCTACCATTTTTCATATATAAAATAAACGAGGAAGATGTAACATTACAATTAAGAAGGATGTAACTATAATTAATAACTAAGCTTAAGATATGTTAATGTAATGCTACTCTTTTTAATTTAAGATACTATAGATAAAATATTTGCAGAATAATTAAGAAAATTCGCCAAATATTCTTAATTATAAAAGAATATAAAAATATTTGATTATATTGTATTTATTTTATTAATATTTGTTAGTTTATTTATTCGAAATAATAAAAGATAATGGTGAAACTAAAAACTAATTGATTTTTTTTAAAATAATAATAAATTTAAAACAATCTAAAAAAGACTATCATGACGATTATATATAATTAAGGAATTGGGATGCACAAAGGAGTCATTTGCTCCGAGGACAAAGATGGGCACTTGGTAGCATATTACTCAAAATTTGTGATTAAAAACTTAGCTAGACCACCTTCTTTATTTAATTGGCAGGTTGCAAGTAGCTTCACAAAATGGTGGCACTTAAACATGAAATATCATAAAAATATAAAGAAGGGTGAAACCGTGATAGAAAAGGTGTTTTGGTGTTGGTTAATTTCCAAGGGAAAGAGACGTCCAAGCTAGAGATGTCGTAAGGCATGGACTACACAGTGACAGCTTCTCTTTCTCAATCGTGATTCGTGACCTATAGCTGCTTTCGTTCTTCAATTCTACTTCCATCACCAAGTCCATGACCTGATGTAATTTTCGTAAATTTTCCTCAATTATGTTTTCTTCAAGAGTTCATACATACTACTTTTAGTACTTTACAAAAGCGTCACAAATAAAATCTCATCCATTAAAGAACAGGAACACGCAATTTAAGCAACAGAATCAAATATAAGCATAACTTATAGTAATTGTTTGCAAACAATTATCTTTTTAATCCAAATAAGACATATAATAGCATTTTTAATTGAATACTAATTGTTTACTTTTATGTAAAGGAGCAAATATTTGTTTTTAACCAATAAATAATGCATCAAAACCTTAAACTATCATATATGAAGATAGGTGCGTTCTTTGAATAGATCTTAATATTTTAAGATATTAGTCTACAATTTTTTACTGATAAATATTTTGCGTTAAAAAAAATTTGATCTAGGTTTCTTCTTATCTCTCCTTTTTTTTTTTTTTTTTTTTTTTACAGAAATCTAAGTTTCTTATCTGATTGTACGCTGTTTGTTATTTAATAGAGTAACTTTAAGTAACACCATACATGTGCACCAAGTTTTTCAATTTACGTAACATGGTTTTTGGGATTGGGGCAGAGATTCAATTTATAGATTAAGATTAAAAAACTTTTATAACCAGCATTTTGCATTTTCCCAAATCCGAATAGTCAGCCCTATAAGTCAGGTTCCTTTTGTGGAGCTGGAATTGAATATAGGTGCAAAACAATGCATTTTATTTTTTTTGGTTACAAAAACAATGCATAAATTGATAAATTGGTTACGACTAATTAATATTTTTATTGTCTTTTATTTTCATTTCCATTTTAGTAAATCCTTTGGTTTATTTTGATAGTAAATATTTTTATTAAATTACAAGTATCTTTTGGAGATAATTATGTTTGAATTGGGTAATATACAGTTATGAATAACAAAATTTTTCCTTCAAATATTTAAAGTTGAATAATAGTTTTTCCTTCATATGGGAGACACAAAATCAAAAACTAGTTAAATTGAAATAATGTTATGTTAATTAATCCACATCCTCGATAGTTTGATAGTAATTAATTTAATATCACTCAGTGATTTTGACTTTTTTAGCATAAAATTATATTCTTGTAGTAAATTTGAATTTTTTAAACAGAAATGATAGCTATTGTGCCCTTTTATCTCATTGTAAAATTTAATATTATAAAATTGAATTTTCTCTCTTTTAAAAATATTGAAAGTTACTTACTTTTTAATTAAATATAATTTTTTAATATTAAACATCTAATTTTATTTTTTATTTATAGTTTTCATTTTTTCTTATATATTGTTACTTAAATTTTAACACACCTGAACAAGTAAACATACATGCAGATTTTATATCATTTTTATAAAAGGGCGATAATGAAATTTGAGAAATTATATATGACAATTCAAATAATTTATTTACATAACTATTTTCTAACTTGCCTTCTCGAGTATGCAAGGCCTTTTTTTCGTCTTTTTCGGCCTGTTGGTACTTGTCGAATTGAAACTCGATAATCAGAAGATTCGCCAACATTACCTATTTTATTAGTGGATTCGGGGCAACGGGTCTCCTTTAATTTGGTTCTTCAGTGGCTGGTGGACTTTGATATCACTCATGTTATCCTAGAGGTGTTGTGGACCTCCTCTGTGGTAATAAGCCAAACTTAATTACCAGAAGTTGAATCCATTATCTTTGACTGCAGAAATATTTTGTGCCAATTTTCTCACTTCCAAGTTGAGTTTACCAGAAGGCAAGTTTTCCAAGTTGAGTTTACCAAAAGGCAAGCTAATGTAGTTGTTCATTCCTTAGTTAGAGTTGCTATTTCTAAAGCTACTCCTTACTCTTATATCATCAATGTCCTACTTGTATTTCTCCTGTTTATTACAGATGAAATGTGTTGATTGATTCCTGTAAAAAAAAAAATCTATTCTCTAAAATTAAAATTCTTATGGGTTTATTATATTTCTATTTAAAAAATTAAAATATTTATGATCGATGATAAATTAAATTTTTGTTATACTTTTCTTGTATGACAGGTAATTTTGTCATAGTTTGACAAAAAAAAGTTTATTTTTACCTTTTCTGCATTTTCATTTATATTTTAATTTTTTTTTTAAAAGTCACCGTAAAATGTAAAATCACTCATTAGTTAACTTAAAACTACAAACTGATGAAAATTTATAAAATTCATATTAAAAGTTATAATTTCATTTTGAAAAAAAAAATACAATAATACGGTGCAGCAAAGGACTTAAAGAGTTCTCTTCTCTGGTAATGTATGCACACTTAAATTGACTCTGTGGAGCTTTCGGGAAGACCAATGTTTGAATACCATATGTCTGATAAATTGGCCCCACTTCCTAATAAATGAGGATTGATTTCTGGTTCATCAACCTTCATTTTCTTTTCGAGCTCGTTTCTGCCAACTTGGGCCTAATCAATCTGCATCTTCAATTATTTGAGCGTTGAATCACGTCCAGGAATTCCTTTTCTTAAATGCAACGTCTATAAATTTCCTGAATATTTTATAAAGATTTTTTTTCTTTCAATAACAACCTTTTTATATTGAAGAAACGTTGAGTATATTATAACATATTTATAAATTAAATAAATAAAAAGAGAAGGAAAACTGTTATAATTTACATATTATTTGTCGGTAAATGCATTGTACTATCTTTTTCTTTTCATTCTTTGAAAGTAAAGGTAGAAATGAAAAGTTGAGTCAAATTTGATATAGCTGGACTTCGTTTGACTTGATCTTTTTAGTTCAGATTTAATTTGATTCTAACTCACAAGTTATTAAATTTAGTATCTCAAATTACATAAACTAAAAACCAAATAATATAACTTACTTATATTATTAATGATACACATATAAATTATATTTTTTTCATACATGTAAGCGTAACGAATTCTTGGACATTATTTATAAGATATTTGACCCAGGTTTAACTTATTTATTTGGTGAACTCAATTCTAAAATCAATTCATCAAGCTTATCAATTGATTTCATAAATAATTAATAACTTATGTTGAATTGATGAGAAATTAATTGATTCAATAACAATCCTACATAAATAGATTATGTTCTTACAGTGAATTAGGGTCTATTTGATTTGTTAAATAATTTTGTTATACATTTGATTTGATAAAAGGTTATGGGACAACTTAAAAATGAAGAGAAGATAAAATTTTCAATGTTATTTAGGAAATTATGGGACTACTTTTTGTCACAGGTATAAAATATTAAAAAAATACTCTTTTGATAATTGAAAAAAATAATATGACCAATGCAATCATTTTAAAAAGGAAATATTGATTTTTTTAATCTAATCTCTCTTTTTTTATTTCGATAAATTCATTAAATTTGATATCAATTATTTTAAGAGAATTAATATTAAATATTTTAGTAAATTTTATATTATTTTAGTTATGTTGTCTATTATTCGTCAAATAATATACAAAATAAAATATTAAGATGTAACTTTGTTTTTGTTAGTTTGTTTTCTTGTTCGGTCTAGTATGATAATTTTAAGGAATCCTTATTCTTTTAGGATCAATCTCTCCCCCACCCCCTCTCATAATTGTTATCAGCTTTAAAACTTTTAAATGTGAAATAAAATTTTAACATAAAGATGTTTAAAATATGAGTAGCAATAAAAAAAAATGTTAGTAATTAATACACGTATCAACGGTGTAAAAATTGTATATATATACTAATTTTATTAATCCTTACAATAATTAACTTGAAAGTTTTTTCGCTGGAAGTCTGGGCAAAGATCCCCAGGACCAGAACTAAATGTTACTAAAATGCAACCTGTTTACATGAGCATTCTCCATAAAATAGGGCGCAGCAAAAGCTGGGAGAGAATGAAAATACACACTATCTCTACTTAAAGACAAGCCATGATTAGCAAAGGAGTCAACCAAATGGTTTGACTCCCTCCCAACATGCACAAAAACACCACCACAGAAAGCAACACCCTTGAAAGTTAACTATGACTTCTAATTAGTTAACGGTATAAAAATAGTGCCTAAATTTTAAACCAGTCAAATTTCATTTCATTTTCTAAAGTCTTAGATAAAAGGGTGTTTAACGTTAACCTTGAAAATTACACACACATACATGGACGTACATAAGAAAGAGAAAGAAAACATCCTTAAAAGGAAAATAGTTACGGCTCAAATATCTTTGAATTGAAATTCTATTTGAAATATAATAAAAAATAAATTTTTTTAAAAAAAAGTTACGTGATCAAATAATGTCAAAATATTTCGTTAAAATCATATCATATTGGATTAAATATATTTTTTTTCTTATAATTTAGCATTTTTTTTACTTTTTAGTCTTTGTAAAATTATTTTTTTTATTTCTTGTAAATTATGTTTATTTTCTTTTTAATCCTTAAAACATTTTAGATATCACTTTGATCAATGAAAAAAGTGTTATTTAAAATGTTACAAGAAAGAAAAATAAAAATATATAATTTATAAGAATTAAAAAAAATAATTTTATAAGAACTAAAAGTAAAAAATACTAAATTGTAAGAACTTATTTGTCCACTCATAGCAAAAAATATCATATTTATCTACTAGTTTAATGAAAATCAAAACGTAAAGATTTGCTTAATGGTCTCTCTTATACTTTCACCTTTATAGTTTCTTGATTTCGCCTACATGGTTGATTGGTTTTCTTCTTTAAATCGAAATGTAATTGGGAACATAACAAAAACGGATTCGGGATCCTCTCCTGTAACAGGAGAGGCCATTTTGAAAAAATTTAGCAAATTCATTAGTTTAAAGCTTACTTTAAGGCCGACTGAAATAAAAATCAACTAAAACTTATTGTAATTACATGATTCAATAACAACATCCAAAGGTACATCGTAGTGCTACGCCGAGAAACTACACATGTGGGTTTGCCAAAAGACCATCCAATATCCATGCTGCACATTTTCATTTATGTTTCTCTTCTAAAAAATGAAAAACCACATTGCTGAACGTAAATTAAGTTTTAAACTAATGAAAATGGCTAAAATTTTTCAAACAGGATCTCTCCTGGCACAGGAGAGAACCCAAATCCAAAAAAAAAAAAAAAACACAACACAACATTATGCTAATAATATTTAAACTGTTGGTGTCTAGCCTTTCATTAGCTTCTTTTTATACTCAATAAATTAAACCTTCAACCATTATTAGTAAAAATCAGCTACATTCACCCTAACTACCGCATCCAAAGAAGTATCATGACAACTCCCTTATACATATAATAAACTTTATATCCGTCTAGGCTTCTATATGCAAAAGCTTTTTACCCTTTCATTCAATGAAACAAGAGTGAAAAGTTTAAATTTGAAATGAAAATAAAATAAAAAAAAATTGAATTTTTGTTCTAATAATATGCCGTTCTTCCTCTTTTCTTTCCACTTTCTCTTAAATCTATTTCCCTTCTCTATGTTCCTTCCCCTCCTCCAAGCATACCAATAAAAATCAGAAAACTCTGAAGATTATTCTGTCCATTACTCAATCCAAAACAGAATATCTATGCAAGAGGAAGATGAGATAAATATTGACTCCAGCATCAAAGCCTCTCTATTTATACATTGATCTCTATTGGAATTAGTCTTAAGAGCAAAGCTAGCTACATGCCTACACCACGCTAAATGAATTTAGTATGTCTCCAATGCAAATCCAAAATACAACCAAAGCAAAAATATGTAAATCTAGTAACATAACCCCATCTTGAATATTGGAAACATCCAAGAGTTTCCATTTGTTTGAAACCACGTCCTCAATTTCCGTTAGGAAGGAGACAAATAACATTGATAAGTTTCAGTTATCAATCACAATAACTCTCCAATAATGAGATACTAATTGTCAAACCAAAACTTGAGCTGCTAATGACCATGGGCAGCACAGTGAAGCTACCAACTATTATTCCAGATACTTGAAAAATAAGCCACTTTTGTGAGACCAACAACCAAAGGTTTTAAGACCAAAATATAGTATCAGATTGAGAGAAGCTACTAAAAGACAGAAAAAACAACAGGCAAGCGATAAAGACAAATAGGCAGCATTCAAGTTTACTGCAGATGCTTATAATACAGTTAATAAAGAGCCAAAGTGGCAGCATTCTCAAGCATACAATTCCCTCATAAAGCCAGTTAAAATATTTACACAAGCAACTCCTTAAGAAGCATTGTAACCTCAACACAGAACGACCATTACCACACAAAAATAACCGTAAGAAGGACAAGAAACCCAATCAACATAAGCAGATTCTTCAAAACATTATCCTCCTGCCGCTGCACTTGACCAGTTGCCTGCGTAAAACCCCGCGTGTTCCCTCCATGAAAGCCATTAAACCCAAAGGGATAACCAGACGTTGTCCCATAGACAGTGGCATCCTGAAACCCATGGAAATGAATGTTGAGTAGGGACGGGATAAACCCGCCAAAGGCAGTGGAAAGCGTGAAGTTTCCAAATCGAGCAGTTGCCATAGGAATGAACCCTCCCATTAGTCCAAACCCATAACTCCCGAAAGGGTTAGCCTCAGGAGGTGGCGGGGGTGGCGCGGTTTGCGGCCTCTGCCCGGAAGGACGGTGGGGGATCTCCATTCCAGGATATGACTTGGTCCTGGGATCAGTCTGTGTTTTGCCCCTTCCATAAAGAGGAACCAATTTCTCTTCCTGCACAAGGGCCTTGCAAACAGGGCATTCCTGAGAATGGGAGTGATGGTGGAGCCACCTATAAAGGCATGGCCAACAGAATAGGTGACCACAGAGTGTGATCACAGGGTCTTGCGCCAAATCGAAGCATATGTTGCATTCAAAATCACCGGCATCGTTTGAACTGTTCCCCGAGCATGATGGGCTCGGTGCAGACGCTCTCGTTGATTCACCAAAACCACTCGTCATTGGCCAAACCCCTCACTCAGATCTTCACAAACAAAATTAATTAAAATGTCACAAAAAAGAAAAAAACAATCACCATACGCTATATCGCATCATTGTCACCAACAAGGTTATACTAAAATACAAATCAGCGAATTGCACGAAAAGCAATCGAATAATCGACGTATAAATCTAGGGATTGAACGTGGCAATTAGTGGAACGAGAAAACAAAAGCAGAAAGAAAAATATTTTAACGAAAGAAAAACAGATACAGATACAGATCTCGTCTCAGAATAAAAACGTAGAAAATAAAAAATTAAAAAACATGAATTGATAACGAAATAAGAAATCTGAGAGAGAAACTTACAAATCGGTTGAGAGAAAGAATTGGTAGGGGAAGGCAGAAGAATTTTGATTGGAAAGGGTAAATCTTGCGATGCAAAGCCCCAAATTTGGTTTTCACCGAAAACCTCGTGGAAGTTTCCAGGTTCCTCTACATTTTTTTTTTTCTCTCACCTTATTTATTTATTTGTTTATTAAGGTACTAGTAGTATTTTGGTCTAATCTAACTATTCCTTTCTCTTTTTGAGGGGTCTATTCTAATTATTATATATCCACTATTCTATGAATAATATGCTAATCGGCCAATTTCCTTTGAAGTCAAGGTAAGTACTTTATGCACCCAATATTTGCTTTTTATATCCTCATGAATCCATAATGCATTTTGTATTACGGATTTCTCAATCCAAAACGTGGTACAGTGGAATGGTGGGTTTGCTGCAATGTGGAAGTTCGTGGGTCACAGTGACACGTGCGGCGGTGGTGGATTTGGTGCAGAGTCTAGGTGGCATTGGGTGGAGGGGAGATGGATGGTCAAAGAGGTTTGAAGGAGAGGTGACTAAGGTTTATTTGGGAGAAGAAGGGTAAGAAGGAAATATTATGAATTTGAGGGGTGTAACATGAAAAAAGTGGAGTACATAAAGTAATTTCCTAAAGAGAAATCAATGGATCCACCGTACTTATCAATCGGAATTGTCTTTCATTTTCAAGAATTACTTTCTGCACCCACAATTATAATTAAAGGACACATTTACCTTCTATGCGTGATAGTCAGCACTCAGCACCCCTTCCCTCACTTTCACAACCCTGGCCATAAACCCAACATCACTGCATCCCACCTCTAAACCCAATAACCACAATGCCCCACCTCCACCCAAACCCACATAACCATTGCTCACCTCCTCGTCCCTTCCCTTCTTGAGAGAAAAAAGGGAACAAAAGAAAGGGAAACACTTTTGGGTTTAGAGATATGGGAGTGAAAGCTTTTTGTGTTGAGTTTCTATGAATAAAGAAAGGGAAATACATTTGGGTGCTGAGGTATCCACTTCCATGATAATTATTCTAGAATATGAAAACCATATTCTAGAGTAGTCATTCCGGAACACCTATACACTTCTCGAATACCTATTTCAAAATAAATAAAAAATCATATTTAGGAATACATATACATTTTTGGAATAGATATTCTAGAATAAAGAGAGGATGATATGGAAATTTAAAACATTTAGGGGTGCAGGACACAAAAAAGAGGTGCAAGAAGTATTTGCCTTTACTTTCTATCTGTTTGGGCCTTGAAGCATTACGGGAATTGGGCTCCGGCCTAACATTTTTTTTATACAAATTCATCCACGTAGTAACAAATTTATTTGATATTAGACATTCATATCCTCCTAGAGTTTTAATGCGCAAGGGAAAGGAATTGAACCAAAATTTAATTTTCAACCTGTGTTAGAAACCATTTAGGAAACGTTTCAGCCTTTTGAAAATTCATGATTGACTATTTGATTCCCTTTTATTAAAAATGATTAGCCTGTTTAATGGAGGTGGCATACAAGCAAGGCATCGTAAAATTACCCAATAAATAGTTGTTACCGTTTTGTGTTTCTTAAAATTATAACAATAATTTGCTTTTCATGGTAGTATTTTAACAGAAGAAAGGAAAAAGAGGGATTCGGAATCTGACCTACAAGTTGTAAAATGTTTACCATGAGTATTGGGTTAGATACTTCATTACTTATTGCATTACAAGTTGTAATAATCAGGAAAAAAAAAGAAGTTGTATGTTGTAATCACAGTTGGAGGACAAGAGATACCCTATGAAAACAAAAAAAGTACTCCAACCAAGTTACGAAAAGAAAGAGAATCCAAAAACAGATAATCTTTCCTATTAAACTTGGCATAAAAAGAAGAACGTGTTGCTACTCATGTGCAACAATCCTACCCTACTTATGATAAAGAACAATGACCAGCCACAGTAAACCATAAACAAAGATAAAAACCCAGCCCTCCAATTGTGAACAGCTAGAATAATCCCTCAACCAGCATTCGAATCAGGCCCCTTCCAAGAAAGTTTAATCTCTGGCTAAAATTCACCAAGGGAACCATCAGACAGCATTGAGACACAAAACGGGTTGGTTCAACCAGTCATAAAAAGATGCTTTAAAACTCGCCTTCAACCAAGACCAAACCATGAAAATAATTCACTCAACCAGGGATACCTGACATAGCTCCACTTCCTTAAATGTATGACTGCATTCCTGTGTAGCCATATAGACCAAGATGTCGCTGTCCATACTGTCTTCCAAAGGAATTTCTTCCTATATCCCAGAGAAAGACCCCAATGATGCCAAAAATGAGTAATCGGTTCTACCTCGAAACCCGGCCACCTATGTATCCTTGTTCAAACTGAATGAGAGAAGGCACAAGAGAAGAACAAGTGAGAAATTGTTTCCTGAGACAGATTACAAGAGGATATTTAGAATGTTGATCATCTCTGATAATACTCAGCCTCCTCAAGTTTCCTTTGGTTTGAACTTTGGTCTAATAACACTCCATGAGAACCCCAAAGACTTTGATGGTGCTGGTATTTTCCACACAGCTGGCTCAATTACACTCCTTGTATTTGTAGAATCCGAGATAAGAAAAGTTTTAGACTTGTTTAACTACGTACCCCGCAGAATATTTGCTCCTTCTTGAATCTTGTAACTCAATGAAAGATCTATATGCAAGAACAAGTCAATAAGGACCAAATCATAATCATTCATGATTCAAGAATATGAAGGAAGAGGATTCGAAAGGAACTAGCAAGAGGAGCATGAGAAGGTGAAGCAGTCATGTAATAGAGTTGTGCAACGGAGACTTAGTATCAGATTGCCATTCCTTGAGACTATTTGTTTTCAATTCCATTAGACTAATTATCTATTCACGCTTGAAGTTAATATATTTTAATAAATTTTGTTAAAAGTTAATATTTTCTAGTTGATTCTAAAATTGGATTTTCGAAGGATAAATTTAAATGGAAATCTAATTTTGTGACTCTAAAATATTAATGTTTTTAAGAGTGTGTACAACAGAAAATTATTGTCCAATTACTTCTATTGTGTTATTTCTTTGGATGTTTAGTGTGCGAAAATATCTAAAATTTGTCAGGTTTTAAGAAAATGAAGAACTTTGTTGCTGAAGGACAAATTTTGTCGTACTCGTGGAGAGAATATTGCTGTAATGAAGGCGTATGCAGGTGAAGAAAAAGTTTGATGAAGAGAGTTTGACATTTTGTCATTCTCAAAAAAGACATTTAAAGGAAAATCGAAAAGAACACTCAGCATCTGTTCTACATAAAGCCGCATCTAATTCTAACACACCATTAAGGGGATGAATCGGTGGAGGGGATTGTAACCCCAAATTTGCCGAAGGAGACAGCAATGTGCTGTATTCTGAAGTGAATGAAAAATGATTAATGTTATTGAGGGCCTTCCATATCATCTTTATTTTCATATTAGGCCAATCACCACACCACCTTCAATATCATTGATGAATGGAAGAATTGTCAAATGGGAGAGCAATGGAGGGATCAAACTTTGGAGGCATGGTGGTGGGAGAGCAAGCAGCCCTGAGTTGATTATACTTTTCAATGTCAAAATTGTGAAGCTTCATGAGGTGCTTCTGCTTGGAGCTGAAACGGACTTGGTAGAAGCCTTCAAAGGAAGGTTCTTTTGAGGTCCTTAGGAAGAAGGTGTAGCCTGCCATGCAGTACATTGAGGTCAAATAGAAGCATATGGGTTCCATCACATCCCAGGAGAGTTCCCAAAACGTAAGCCTCATGAATGCCATTGTTTGCACCATCATAAAACCTAACCCTCCCCAGAGCTCACGCCGAACCATGGTGTCTGCTTTCTTGTCAATGGCTGACTTCTTTTTCTCCATTACTTCGAATTCTCTTCTTACCGACTCGTGCGCCTTGGCTCCTGGTACAGGGAGAAGACCTTGGATGGCTTTTGCTACCTGTATCACAAATTTTAGAGTTTGGGTAAAACAATTGGCTTTAACTACATTTGATTTTTCCTCTAGGAATAATCACACAAACTTGCTATTTAAATTTAAACTTTCTGAGATTGTACCTAATAAGAAACACAGGAGAACAAATTTAATAATGCCTAAGAAATAAGAACAAATTTACTAATGACCATCACCTAAATAAACCCTTAACCCACCCTCCTAATTATAAAAAAAAGAGAGAGGGCTTTTATAAATTTTTTCCCCCCCCCCCCCCCCCCCCCCCCAACCCCCAAAAAAAAAAAAAACACTTTCACATATTGGGGAATCTCTTGTGGTATTTTTATGTAAGGAGAAGGTACCCACCCTCCTCCTAGTTATAAAAAAAGCTGGGCTTTATAACCTCCAATTTTCAATACACTTATAGACATAATCAAACCCCCAATTTTCACTTAATGGCAGCTAATAATTGTATACCATTTTAGTCTTGTTTTAAAATAATTTGGGATTAGTAGGGGCAAAGACTCATTCAAGCAGATCACAATTGAACCAAACTCTTGAATTTTCTTCTTTTTTTATTTCAAAAAAATCCCAAATTTCTCATTAGTGAAGCCGCAGAATGACAAAATTGAATGAATGGTGGTGATGGATGAAAGCTGATGGGCTTTTGCAGTCCTTTACAGCCCTAATTAACCACCTCAAACGTGGAATCCTTTACACTTTCTAGATCTTGCGAAACAACATAGTTTCAAATTCCTGTCGAAAAAACACAAGAAATAATCATAAAAAAACTATCAGTTTTCGGTAGTCTCCAATTAAATGGGAAACGCGAAGAAGCATGTGATGAAAAAAAAAACCTATCTTTGATCTCCACCATCACCCCTCTGTAACAACCCAGAAATTAAAACACAACCCAACGAAAACACACCAAAAAAACAAAATTGCAAAACAAATAAAGTATCACAGGATTAGATTGGATTAAATGACAAAAATAAAAGGAATTAAGAATTAACCTGTTCGGGTCTGAGAAACACGACATCTCCCAACACAATCACAGCCGCGGAATTGTCCAACATCTTTGCAATCTCCACCGCTTGATCCTGATCCGAGCAATGCTCATCGCAGATCCCAATGAACTCCGAGAACGTTATGCAACTCTTTCGGGTCTCTCTCAGCTTCGCTTTCACCATCTCCACCTGCGCCACCTTTAGCAATTTTCTCGCGTCCTTGACGGTGACTGTGTCCACCATTTCCATCGGCGGAGGCGGCGTCAACCCATCCAACCGGATCCGGTTGTGGGCAATACCCATCGTCCTGAGCCTGTCGAGGAGGTTTCCGGCGAGTTGCGGCGCACGGAAGAGGCCATTTTCTCCGGGATCAACGGGCTCGTCGGCCCGCGGTGAAAGCCTTCCGATGACGGAGGAAGAGGAAATCCGACAATTGGTGAGCGCTTGTGATGACACTTTGGTGATGTTAAGGAGCCGTTGAGCAAGGGTTTTCCTGAACGCCATCGATAGGATAATAATTAAAGACAGAGAAATAAATTGAAGTTAAGGATTGAATTGAAGAAAACGATGGGTCAGGAAAGTTGGTTATATAGGAGCTCCAATACAAATGGAGCACACCACAGATAAGGTTGACACGCGAGAATTTTAAGAAGAAACGCGGAACTTGGCTGGCTTTCCTTGTTTTGTGTTTTTAATGGTCTGTTGTTACTTCTGTGTTGTTGAATTGTTTAGGAGAGATATATATATAGAGAGAGAGAGAGAGAGATTGAAGCGCGATAAATTGAAAGTGAAACAAAAAAAACGCAATTTCACGAGGAGAAGAATCCAGAAAGAGACGAAGATGGCCGGAAACGTGGACGGTGATGATTGAAGAAAAGGAACAGGTGGATTCCTACCCGTGGGATTGTGGTGGTGCTGACTAGGTTGTGACTGGAACAGGTTACAGCTCAGGGGGAACATTGACATGCTCATCTGATCGCTAAATATTCAAAATTGGATTTTGTAAATTAATTAATGTAATTTTGAAGCTTAAGAAACGTGTGGATGGAGACGAGAGGAGAGGGAAAGAACAAAGCGAGAAAGTAGGATTGGCGGCCACAAGTAGCTGCGTCCACGCGAACATGTCGCCACGTATCTCTGATTCTCACGTGTTTCTTTCACGCAATCACATGTTATATATTCTTCACCCCTTTTTTTTCAATTAAATCATTTTAATATTATTTTTCTTTTTCCTATGTATATATTCCACTTCCTTTATTTATTTATATATATATAAATTTATTATTTAATACATTTAAAATGTTATCTTAAATAAGACTATTTTTAATGCATTATTTAATGCAAGTATTTTTATAAATTATTATTCAACAAAAGTATTTTGAAGAGATTTTCTTTAATTTAATACGAGCTAACTTAATAGCTTTGGGCTAATAATTGCAGCTACTAATTAATTTTTTTTATCTAGATTTTAAAAAAAAATAATCAACTACTTTTACTAAGCATTCTTTTTTGTCTTTTCAAGTGATGATAGCAAAAGAGAAAAGGAAGTGCACTATAACCTTCGACCATAGTTGTCCATTAGTTTTGAATAAAAAATAAATTAATTTCATTTGAGAATAAACAGAAAGAAAATTAATATATATATATATATATATATATATATATAATAATAATATTTTTATATAAAAAGAAAAAAAACGCATCTTTAGAATTTGTTTTTATTTCTCTTTATATTTTTTTTACATTTCCTTTTTTATTTTCAAACAAATAAAGGATTAATATATCGAATAAAATATTCTAAAAAAAAACTTATCGAGTGAAGAAGATCTAAATTATTAAAGGATTAAATAATTAATAAATAGTCAAAAGTTAAATACTAATTAAGTAAGAGCAAAATAATTGCATTATAACTATCATCCAATGGAGTTTGGGCCTTAGGGCCCTTCTGTTAACAAAAATAAAATGGAAAGCGATAATCTTAGTCTGGGAACTGCTAGGAACACCTAGCATTTTTCTGATACACCCAGGATAACATGTGAAAGTCTAGTTTTGCCCTTTCATAAGCCCAATAATTGGTAATCTATCTGTAAGTGACCCATAGGATTTTTTTGATTTTTTTTTCAAAAATATAATTTATGAATTAATTTAAAATTAATGATCTAAATAAGAATCAAACCTGTAACTTTTAAGTTATTAGCAACGCTCTAACCAACTAAGTTAATAGACTAACTATGTTATAAAATAATTAATGTTGTCATATATATAACACTAAAAATTTTAATATATATTTAATGCACATGTAAATTTACATAATAAATTTTGTGATAATTAATTTTTATCTAATACTTAATATTTGACATGGAAAGGGTCCAATTTCATTCTAACAAGATAGTTATTTTAAGAGACCGTCATTTCTTTTACATTTTTTCCCCTTTTCTGACTTATTTACGTATGAACACCTACTTGTATAACACCTCCTGCACATAATTTCATTTTACTTCTCCTTTCTTACATATATTACCTATTATACCTATACTCAACGATTCAAGGACACATACTAATAAACACTTATAAAAAGATAGAAGATATAAATAACAGGATGACAGTAAGAGAGACAGATAGCAATTATGAATGTGAAAGAGGTGTGTATCCATATGGCATATATAACTACGCTTTTCTTTATCGAGGGAGGCTCTTATACCCATACTTGGTCGATAGCCCCCATGTCCATGTTTTTAGTAATAGTATTATATGAGGTGTTTATTTTAGAAGTATAATTATAATTATAACTATTGCCGAATCTTCTGATAAAAAATTACAACTTCAAATCCAACAATGCTTAGAAAAGGTCATCAGATTCCTACAAGGTGCATCGACTATTATCGTCAGTGGATGCCTCAAACATCAGGATCCTATCAAAGCATCTCACATGTAAGAAGCCAATAAAGAAAGAATTTATCATCACAAAGCGGAGTCCCAACTTGAAGGAGTTAGGGTGCTTTAACTGCATATATATATATATATATATTTTCTCATGATTCCATTATTGTTGCCCAATCTCAGAGTCAGTCAAAGTCTCACAGAGGATGTTCAATTGCATCTAGCAAAAGAGTAAAAGAAAAAATAAGCAGGAAAATTGTTCGTAAATATGAATAATGCAAAGACCTAAGTATAGGCAATTAGGCAGTGTATAAATAGAAATGTTATACACGAGTTAATATCTGTATGCTTTTTCATAATCATAAGCACATCAATACCACTACATGTGCTGGGTGTTTAATCGGTAGGCGCAAAAGAAGATGCCAGGTAGAGAAAGTAATCTACAAAACCTACCGAAGGACTTTCAGCTAGTGTTTGTGTAATTAATAATCTTTTTCACAACCACTGTCCTTGCCATCCTTATCTGCCGACTACATTCATCAGCTTGCTTACTCAACGCCTCAATGGTCTCTGCAAAAATGTCTATATTCTTCTTAATCTCATCTATGGCAAACTTTACAGCATCCTCATTTCTAAGAGCAAAATCAGAACTCTGCAACATGGACTCTATCTTTATTTCCAATTGGTCGATGCGCAAACGAATGTTTTTCAAGTCCACCAATGTAATGTAACTACCAACTTGCATAGAACTGATTAGTTCTCTTTGGCCCTTTAAAGCTGTCTCATATCGCTTAAACAGAGAGTTACACCATTTCCCCACTGAGCCTATTGGAACAGCCAATGCACCAGCCAAAGCAGTTACAACAGGCGGTGCAGCAATGGCAGCTGCGACCACTGAGAATATCAAAACAGACACGAAAGCAGCCACAAAAATGGCATTTGACACCCTCTTCAATGTCTTGAAGGACTTCAGTTTCTTATCAAGCTTTTGCTTCCTAATTTTCAATTTCTTCAGCATTGATGCCTGCTGTTGATAAACTGACTGAAACAAGGAATAAAACTCCTCAGTAAAGGGGTCCCCGGCTTCCTTGAAACCCTTAAGCTCTTGCAAAGTCTTCAAATAAGTGGACCCTTCAACCCCATTTTGCACCTCTTCCTCAAAACAGGTAATCGCAGACTTAACTATAACATGCCTTCCGCGAGCTCGATTCAAGCATTTATCAAGAGCGTTGCAGAAGTTCAATGTCTGGAGGCTATTTTCAAAGAAGTCCTCCACCAGGGAGAACAGCTCTCTGTCCTTCTTGTTCCATATATCTTGCTGGCACTCTAGAATGACTTTGGCAACATCCTGATTCATTTCAAGCAAACTACCAGTCATTTCCCCTAGTGACTCGATGGATATGGAACGAACCTCAATCCCATTAGCAAGAGAGGTGATCACCCTGTTGGTGCGCTCCTGAATGGTAGCATCTAAGGATTGCAAGTTTGGATCTTCAACACACGCAGCCTCATAAGAGTTCAAATCAGCCGCATACAGAGAATGGGTACCCATTTTGATTGGTGTTGGAACACCACTATTGCTAGGTATCTTGCTGGATTGCCCTCCCATCATAGCCAATTTTAGCCCTATCAAAGAGTAAACCCAACTTCCAAAATTAGAAGGGTAAATACAATAGGATCACAATCAATCACCAACTGTCTCAAACTCCAACAATTGCAGAGTTTCAAGTGCTCAATTAGATCCTGGCTTTGAGATGTGAGAAAGAAAAGTGCTCTGAATGTGACAAGATCCAGCACCCAAAAGACAATCCTACACTAGAGAAAACAGAATAGGTACATATCAATCTAAGTTATTAAAAAAAAAAGTTGCAATTTTTAACTAAATATATGTAAAGGACCAGCTTAGAAGTTCTTAGTACCTGAGTTTCAGTCGAAATTTCAGAATTACGTTGGCGTCTCTCACTTGAATAGATGCCCTCAGAGAAAACAGTTACAAAGTGAAGGAAATGAGTGAGAAGAATCTGAGATGTCCAATTATGGGAAAAGAACGAAACACGGAAGTGGCTTGCAGCTTGAATTGAAGCATTGAGGGAGAAAAGGTGTGTGGGTGTTAAGATTGTACAAAGGCTATGAACTTGATTCTGTGAGGGTTTTGCGATTTCCCGAACCATGCAAGAAGTCAAGGAAGAAGTGGTTCGGCAAAACCAAAAGGGGGTTGCTGCGTCCTTTTCTTATTGAATGTTCAAAGCAGCTTCTTCATCTTTACTGTGTAACCGAGGGTTGAGTCAGAAATGCGTTGTGGTTTTTTTTTCCCCACAGCCACACGGGTTTTGGACTTTAGACCCGTTGCTTCGACCATAATCCCATATTCGTTCGTTATTCTATAATAAATTGTGTAATTTTAGGCTTCTTATTTTTAATTGTGTAAATTAGGTGTAAACATCAGTTACCAAACTACTTTATTTATTAGATATATGTGTAAGAAATATATTATAAATAATATTAAAGTGTAAATAACTAAAAGTGTATATATTTTTACCGATGTTATACAAACAAATAATATAATATAATCAAATCAAATAAATAATAACTTATTTTTTTAATATTTTATTTTTATTATAATTAATCGTTCAATTTTAAATTTTTTCTTATATGAAAATGTGTTGTTTTGATTTTTTTTTCTTTTCTTATATTACTATTGATGTAATATTTCTTTTTGTATTTCAATAAAAATTCAAACAAAAATAACCTTTTAATGATATCTTTATAATTAATTTTGTAATTAAAATTTCTTGTATCTAAAATCAAGTTTGAACTACACTATCTTGAAAATTAATAATAACTTTTTAAATTTTTTTTGGTATTTTATTAAAAAATTTCATAAATGATAATGTCTTATTTCAATCCCAAACATAACCTTTATAGTATTAAATTAAAAAAAATATTGCAGAAAATTGACTATAGGAGTATAATTATTTTGTTAGTGAAATAAAAAATATTACATTAATCGGCCAAAATTGGCCAAGCCCAGTGGATCAGACTGATCTGGGATCTCCAAATTGTGGCCCGAAAAAAATCAGCCAATTGAGCCCGACCCTATGTGCCGAACAGGTGTTCGCCCAAGAGCTTATTTGCCCTAAATATTTTTTTTCTTTTAAAATTTATATTAGTTCGAAAGCTCTGTGAAGTGACAACTTGCAAACAATTTTTATCAAACCCAATGGGAAGTAGTGAAAACACTATTGTGCAGTATGGACAAAGAAATCTTCACAAATCCTCAGAAGGAGAAGCCATTAATCAAACTCTTGATGCTCTCATGAACATGAAGCTAGAACTTTCAGCCTATAAGTATATGAAATGTATCATACAAATTGATCACAAAGAAATTAGCACAAACACTCCTGTCAATTATGGAGGAGTTGGTAAGTCCATTTCAAAGCAGCTGCGTCCTTGGGAAATATTATAGTAACAGCATTATTATTACACAATAAATTATTCATTACATGAGACTAAAGAGAGGAAAGAAATTGATTCAGAGAAGGTTATGACAAAAATGAAATGCATATTCATTAAGAAGACTACAGAGGAGTGTTGCTTTGCTTTTAGCTTCACCGAACTAATTTGGCATTGCATGTCTGAGAATTCTCTTAACATGGAAGCGAAGGAGGATTTCTTTTCGTCAAAAGGTCTTTAGTGAGGGGTGTAGAACATCATTATCATCTTGTTAGAATTGAAGTGGAGAGCGGAACCTAAAAACGGCAAATTTACGTAACAGGGTTTCATTTAGAAACTTTTTACGTAAATGGGTCTGTTTTCAAACAATTTACACAGGGGGTCTCTTATTTGCATGAAAGCTGTTGTTGGCTTTGGCGGTAAAGCATGACCCGTCAGTGGCAATGGCGATACAGGCTGATCCCGCCATTGGCACTGGCGATATGAGCTTACGTGAACACTAAATCGCTGGTCCCATTGGCGATACGAGCCACGTGGAGTGTTTGCCGCAAGTCCAATTGGCGATACGAGCTGGAAGAGGTTGCCGCAAATTCCATTGGCGATACAAGGGTGTTCTCGCCAATGAAATAAAAACCGTATACTTGCCAATGTTTGCCACTTTGCTCGCTCGTATACACGTTTTCTTGCTTGAGCGTTAACTACTATGAAATGATATAATGATAAAATGATTATATATTGTCTCGTGTCCAGGCTTCATGATTTACGTTTCACACATGTCCTATTTCATTTGATGATTATATTTTTCCAACAATTTCTATCATATTGTCACCGTCATGCACGTATTTTTTTTGTTTCCATTTTTAGTTAGGAGTAGATTTCTTTTATTTGTGATTGGCATATTCGGCGAAGAAGAAAAAACAAGATAGAAAAAATGAACAAAACAAGAAAAGAAAAGAAATTCATTAGTATTATTTGATTTGAAAAAAGAAAAATATTTTTTCTTCATAAATATTATAAAATCAAAATGCATTGTAAGGATAATTTTTGAAAAATCAGAGAAAAAAATACCTTTTTTGTTAAATTAAGGATTATTTAAGTCAATCTTTATATAATAGAGACACATGAAATATGATCTTGTATTGAATTAATAATTAATGATTTCTAATAATGTAATTGCCAAAATAAAAGAGACATGACAAAAAAAAGATATGACCAATATTATTTCCGATTATATATTTTTATAATCTATAAGGAATCTATTATGCTATTTTGAAAATTATAAATTTGATTTCTTATTTTTTTTTTGTGATAAACCAACCAGAGAACTAATTACCTCTGGAAAAAGAATAGAATCAGAATTCATTCTTAAAGCATTTAAAATATAATCCTGAGCAAAATCATGAACTACAAAATCATAAAAAAATAGTACCCTCCATAGCATTTATTGATTCGATAAATTTACAAATATATTTTTCAACATTCTTTTATTAATGGTTATTTTCTCTGACGCAATGATCTTACGTGCGAAGCTTATACGGAATATCTCAGACAAAAATTTTCATTACGCGTGTTGAAAATGCAAAAGTCTCCAAATTAAATATGAGGACGAGACCAGCATCACCTTTAGACTACATAAAAAATGCTGAAAACAAAAACAACCTTAAACTACATGAATTCTTTTGCTTGGTTGATCATTAACAAAAAATAGGTGGCACCATGTGGTGAACTAAAACATGAGAAAAATATGATTTTGGATACGCATCTCTAATTCGGTCCTTGTATCGCCAAGCAACCTCTCTCCAGCTCGTATCACCAATTGGACTTGCGGCAAGCACTCCACGTGGCTAGTATCGCCAATGGGACCAGCGGTTTAGTGTCCACGTAAGCTCGTATCGCAAGTGCCAATAGCGGGATCAGCCTGTATCGCCATTGCCACTGGCGGGTCATGCTTTATCGCCAAAGCCAACAGCGGCTTCCATGTAAATAAGAGACCCCCTGTGCAAATTGTTTGAAAACAGACCCATTTACGTAAAAAGTTTATAAATGGAACCCTGTTATGTAAATTTGCCACCTAGAAACCAATTAAGATGGACCCCCATTTCCTATATCCTTTTTGCATATGATTTGATGTTATTTGCGGAAACTAACTCCAGCAAGCAGATATTATGGTTAGGAAGTCTCACATAGTCTGCCTTAGTCCTTGAGGTATAACGTATATATCTGTTGAACAATTTCACTTGGTGCCAATTGATTTTAAGATGAAATCTAACATGGTATCAGAACTTATAGCCCGTCTTAATTCTTTACGCCATGTCGGCGGTTCTATCTACCATATAGGCGACTCGCCTATATCAGCCCCCTCACTGGAGGGGGATGTTAAAGAGCTTGAGATAGCACCCCTTAATGTTTCTCACTAACAACTAAACAAAAAGTCTTCTTATTATGCTTCAATGGAAGCTAATTAAAGTAGTTAGCAATAAATTCTGGTATTCTTAAAATTGTGTAAAAAGCTGAAGTTGTGCAAGAAGAAACCAGAGAATACAATGTTGCCTCTGGGCTCTGAGCAATGTAATTGGTTAAAGCAAATAACGGAGCCCGCCTTTGGGGATCGAACCCACACAATTGTTCCTTGGCATCCTGCATCAATTTTCCAGCAAACTCCTTAGACTTATGTATCCCCAAAAGCTTGGGATAAGTAACCTTATGAGCCACCAAATCCTTTCCCGCCGTCTTTCCCAATTCCTCGGACGATTTCGTAACATCTATAATATCATCGACAACCTGGTACAACAACCCAATGCACCTAGCGAACCTCCTTAATCTCTCAGCCTCCTCGTCGGTTCCACTTCCCACTAATACCCCCAACACAGCCGCAACTTCCAACAACGCTGCCGTTTTGTGCACGTGAGTGAATGAATTCCAATCTCTCCAAACTTACTTTCGACACCCCTTCCGGCTCTATATCCATCACTTGTCCCGCCACACACCCTTCCGCGCCAATCGATTTCGCTAACTTCCCCCAATCGCGCGAACCACCCGTGACGGCGACACGCCCTTCGTGGACGCCGCCACGTCCTCGCCGAAGACCTTGTGGTTGGTCGGCTTTCCGCGGCGGAGGTCATCGTTGTCCATACAGTGCAAGTCGTCGTGGATGAGCGACATGGTGTGGATCATCTCAACGGCGCACGCGGCGGGGAGGGCGGTGGCCTCGGTGCCGTCGAGGAGCTCGCAGGCGGCGATGCAGAGTAGCGGGTGGACCCTCTTGCCGCCGGCGAGGAGGGAGTAGCGCATGGCTTGGTGGATCTTGTGTGGGTCCTTCAGCGTAATGGCTGCGTCCACTGTGTGGGCCTTGGCGAGCATTCTAGCCTTGAAGTCGAAGTTGAGCGCATCTTCAAGTTCAATTTCCTCGGTTGTCACTGTGTATTCCTTAGTTTTGGTTTCCTTAGCATAGATGTGGGACGTGGCCATGTTCCAAGATTCACAGAACTCGTGTTTGGTGTGAGATATGGCGTTTGGGTGCTAATGTTTTAGTTATATAGAGTTGGAAGTGGTAGTTGTCAAAATGTGCGGCCACTTATGCCACACGGGTTACAATAAAATACATTCTTTGGACCAAATGCAATTCCTACTATACATCTCACGGATCTTTTTCATGAGAAATTTGTGTGTGTGTTTTTTTTTTATAAATTTTATTTTTTTTATTATTGTTCGATGTCCATTTAAAAACACAAACAAATTTCATATAATTCAGCTAGTAGTTGCCGGATAGTATATGTTTACTTTGGTGTGAGTAAAAGATAAGACGTTGATTAGAATTTCATCTATGAAACAAATAATCTGCTAAAAGGATTAATTTCGTTATATTGTAGATATTTTTAGGTCGTTTGAAATATTTTATTTTGTTTTTTTTAATTAAGATGTATGATTAAATTGTTATTTTTTATAATAATTATTGTACAGACAAGGCCCAACAAACACCAAGAAGTATGAGAAAGATAGAATGCGGAATTCGATGAGTTTACTAGGAGAGGGAATCTGTTGCCATTTTTGGGTTCTCTTCTTGAGAGTTTGTCGTTATCCTTTGTGTGGTTCCTGTAATCTATTAAAAAGGACCCTTCGCAACACACAACATTCGTACTTCCTTCCAGGGCATGTATTTTCGTCCCTCTCCTATATCTCTTTACATTATTTTTTTATTGGTAAAAATTAAAGATTAGTATAATTTTTTATAATAATTTATATATTTTTATTTAATTAATTGAACTAGATTTTCTTAGTTTCTCTTTACACATTAAGTATTTTTTTTTTAAAAAATTGTAATTATAACTTACTAATTTATTTCTTCTAAAAAACAATATAAGTTAGCAAATTGTATATGCTTATATTTAAATTTTTTGAATGATTAATTTGATAATAATATTTTAAATATTAAAGAGACAATTAGATGATCAAATTTGTAAGACTTTTTTTAAGGGACCACATTTTTAAGACTACTACGTTAATATGCATGTATAATTGCGTTGAAAGTGTTTTTGAGCTAAAGATTGCATCTGAGTTTTTTCTGGTGTTGTTATGTTTTGGCGCATTAGAGTGGAGATCTTTCAGCTTTTAATTTGTGTATAAACATGTGCTGAAGAAGATGGCTGTAATTTGGCCCGAGTATTTTTATTAAACCCTCATATGCAAGGCATGCACATGACTGCTTGGGGTTAACGGAAACAAGGTCTTAATGGTGTAGGGGTGCATGTGTAATAAAATTGCAAAAGTCAGGGTCCAACAATGAGGATTGCGTGTAATAAGTGTAAAATACATTAGAGACAAGTATAATATGAGATAAGATTTATTTTTGGCATTCATAATGTATGATGGCTTAAATAATTTGAGATTCGTTCCTTTCTTTGTCAATAAAAATCAAAGATAAATACTCATAAATTTATAAAAACTCAGGTACCTTAATTAATTGAGTTAAACTGTTATATAATTAAGATATGTCTTAGTATTAGTGTATGAAAGGGAAAAAAAACTCCTATTTAATAACGGATAACTTCGTAAACGAAATTTTTTAAAATAAATATATATATACACACACACATATATATATATATATATATATATATATATATATATATATATATATATATATATATATATATATATATATATATATATATATTGATCGGATAACTCCTATCTTATGTTACCTATTAAACAATCAAATCTCTATACTTTTACATTGACCAAATGTTAATAGCTTGGTAGCTAAAAATAAAAACAATTCTAATAACTCAAATAGTAATTGGTAGTATAAATTATGCTTAAATATTTTAAGTAAAATCTTAGTTTCTATGCGTTGTGTATAAATTTTTTTGCACAATTAATGGAAAATATGATAAGTATATATTTTAAGTTTTTTATACCAAGATTTATTTAAAATAATTATTATAAACATCCAAAAACTAATTATATATGAGAAGTTATGATTAGATTACAGTATCTTTTACCCTGTAACTCTATATTTTATTAATGACAATATATCATATATATTATACAATTTAAACTCAATATCTTAAAAAAGATCATGGTAATAATGAATAAAATAAAGATAAAATATAGCGTGTAGAAAAAGCAACATATTCTTCCAAAAAAAGAAAAATAAAATAAACAAGTGATATGCATCAGCAAAAATATCCCCATATAATTATTATGGAGGCTTTTGGGGGCGTCTGGAACTCTGGATTCTCTCTCTTCAGCAAAATACCTCTGCAGCAGTTTTCTGGACCTTCGGATTCATCACACGGCTGAGGAGCTACATTTCATCTGCTGAATGGGATTTGATCATGCCTTTCATGTTATCAACGATGAATAAAAAAGTGATTGTAAAATATAATATTTTTTATTATATTTAGCTAATTCATTTTTTTATATTATGTTTAAATAAATATATGACATTTCATTAGTCTATCGAAAATAAAAAATAGATAATTAATTTAATTATTACACAGTTTAATATATATATATATATATATATATATATATATATATATATTAGAATAGACATAGAGTTTAAAATTTAAATTACCAAACATGTTAAAGTTTAAATATATATCAACATAATATATTATCAAACATATACATACTTAAAATTATTATAGTTTAATCAAATATTTTGAATTCAAACCTTATATATATAATAGTATTAAATATTTGGAGAAGAAATTGTATAGTTTATAATAATTTTACCTAATTAAATCAGGATTGATTTTCATGGAGAATATCTATTATTTAGAAAAAAATTATAATATATTTTTCTTTATTTATGTTTTCGATAAATATTTTCATATACAAGTCATATATTTAATCAATATATATTTTATTTATGAAATTTAATAAATAGGGGGAAAATATGTTTAGTTACATACACTATATAAATATTCATGCTTAAGTCTACTTATTTTTTTATTTTGATAATTTTAAAATATGTTTTATATCAAGCGAGTTTAACTATTTAGTTGAGTAGGATAAATGCTTGAATTATTATAAATTTTATGATATTTATATTTAATTTCTACGGATAAAAAAATATGTTTTATGAATTATAATAATTAAAAGTAAGACATTTTATGAATAAGAATAATTAAAAATAAATTTTTAATTATTTTTATTAAACTTAAATTAATTTATAATAATTTGTCGAAATACTTATTGAAAATATAAACTAAGAGAAACGCATTGAGTTAATATATATTTAAATTTTCTGTTTTTAAATATGTTTTGTAAATTAAATTTTTAAGTTTATTAATATATATAGCTATTAAATCGTATAATAAATAGATTTTATTTAATAATATACTTTTATTGCAGATAGAACAATGGAATGTTACATATTTATTAAACATATATAAAAATATAAATGAATTAATTAAATTTTGATTAAAAAAATATATTCTAGAGTCACTATTTTTTTTTACCTGTAAGGTGAAAACATGCGTGAGATAACATATTATAATTCATCAAACGAAATACAACTCCTCTACAGCGAGATGCATCCAAATCCAATGGCCCAAAACTTTGCTGTAGAGGATTTTGGCTGCAGAGAATCAAAACGCCTTTTTGGGACGAAAGAGAAAATAGAGTTAAAAAGGTTACTACTCAGATTTAGCAGAGCGTAGAGCTGAGCTGCGAAAACCCCCAACTCCAACCTCTGTTCATCGTCTACCGCGCTTTCTTTTCAACCAGGTTCCTTCTCTTCTCTCTCACAAATCTGATTCCTTTTCCCTATTATTTTTCACTTCTTCTATGTTCTCTATTTTTTTTATTCCCTTTATCTCTGATTTCCCGATCCCTTTGCGTTAGGGTTTTTCGCTCGCTTCTTTTTCAATTAGTGATTTAGCTTTACCTTTGATTGATATTGGGATTGGATTCTGTATTTCTCTAGCACGATTGTTTCGCTTTCTCCGCGTGGATTTACTAGATCGCAGTGCTTTTTGATGGACCAGAATGTTTCCGTTTACACTTTTCAATGCGATCTTTTGATAATCTATCATTCGAATTTGCGTTAGGTTTTTCGCTCTCTCTCTCTTATCAATTGCCTCACCGAAATTACTGATTTAGCTATACCTTTGATTGATATATTGGATTGATTTCTTTATTTTTTCAAAACAACTCTCTAGCACGATTGTTTCGCTTTCTCCGCGTGGATTTATTAGATCGCAGTGCTCTTTGATCATCTATCCTTCGAATTTGTAAGGAATTCTAAATGAGTAGCTCAATATGCTGAGCTTATGTTAAATGTACAAAACATGATAGTGTTTCCTACTTGGAATGATGAACTATTTTATTGCTTCTTTGCCTTGGATTTATTATCCTCAAAATATGATCGTGTATCCTACTTTAAAATCCGAAATGTTTGGATTTGATTATTGATAGAGAAGGGTGACGTCAAGTGTGTAATGTAGCTGATTCAACTATTAAGCTTCTAAATGTGGTTGTTAGGGAAAGCTGCTGTTTGGATAAATATACTTCGAAAGTATTTCTGTTAATTTAATGTAAATGCTTGCTTTTCTTTTTTGGATGATAATTTCTTAGTCTGTCATATGTCATCTAATGCTGGAGCTGGTATCCTTCTTGTAGAACTATGATTAAGCTTTTTAAAGTAAAGGAAAAGCAGAGAGAACTTGCAGAAAATGCAAGTGGCGGACCACCTGTTAAGAAGCAAAGTGCTGGAGAGTTGCGTCTTCACAAAGGTTTTCTTATTTTTATTATATGGAGTGTCTTTTCTATGTTTTACTATGCCCAATTTGTGTAGCATTCTAAAGTTTCAAACAATGGAAACGGATAGGGCAAGAGGAAAATAAAAGGTCTAATTCTAATATGTTATATCTTAAGCCATATTTGATTTAAAAACTGCTTGTGGAACTTGAAGTTGAATGAGCAGTAATTTTGCTGGGGCCTGGTCTTGGGGTAGGAGGGAGAGGTGGGGACAAGATTGAAGTCACAAACAGATTATATGAATGGACTTATTTCATAACAAATATAAGATTTTCTTCTGCTTTATTTTTCAGTTACTAGGGATTCTGAGTTGTATAGGTTGAAAATCAAAAGCATAATCTGCAGAATTGTTTGTCCAGAGTTAGTTATTTAGTTTCTGAACTAAAACTGAAGTGAAATTTTGAAGTGCAAATTGCTTCATACTTTTTATATCACACATCTCATTGCATGTTGTAAAGTCCGGATTTGTTTTGCAAAATGATTTTTGTGCTACCATCTTCTTGATTCTTGCTTACGGAGTGAGTTAGAATCTACAATCTTGCCTATTACTTTTAGTCAACTATAATTTACGTTCTTTTCTTTGACTAAAGTTATAATATCAAGTAAGGAAATGTTATAATACATGTAGATTGAACTTGTAAAGAAATGAGGTAGATAAGATAGGAGTATAATACATGCCTATTCTCTGTTGTATTACATCTTTCAGATATAAGTGAGCTGAATCTACCAAAATCATGTACCATGCAATTCCCCAATGGCAAAGATGATCTGATGAACTTTGAAGTTTCAATTCGACCTGATGATGGATATTACTTGTAAGTTGCAAGGAAGTTTCCATGTTATTATCTGCATACAATTTTTAACTTTGTGATCAAACTTTAATCAACTCTTTGAAGGCACTCAAGCTGCTATGTTCTTTTCATCTTATGTTTTGTTTTTATTTTTCAAATTCTAAATAATATTTTCAATCTGGTAAGATCTGTACCCATGCCTGCAAGATGAATTTTTTTTTTTTATGAAAAAGCTTACCTGTCTCCTCTATGTATTTTTTGTTGTTACAGAGGTGGCACATTTTTGTTTTCCTTTCAAGTGTCTCCCATCTATCCACACGAAGCACCAAAGGTTAAGTGTAAGACAAAGGTAGGATGGTCTTGATTATCTTTTTTTTCTCTAATTCGTGCTTTAGTTTTGGTAAGTGTGTTGTTTTCTTGTTCTGTTTCAGCATCATAAATTTTATTTGTAGCATTATCTCCTATATGCAGGTCTATCATCCAAATATTGACTTGGAAGGAAATGTTTGTCTCAACATCTTACGAGAAGATTGGAAACCTGTCCTTAATATAAACACTGTCATCTATGGCTTGTATCATCTTTTCACGGTATGCCTTTGGTCTTTTTTATTCTGAATGTTTCCTCCTTCAAATTTTGATAAAATAATATATTCTTCTACTTGGTGTGCAGGAACCAAATTACGAGGATCCACTGAATCACGATGCCGCTGCTGTGTTGAGAGAGAACCCAAAGATGTTTGAATCTAACGTGAGGAGGGCAATGGCTGGAGGGTATGTCGGGCAAACCTTTTTCCCACGCTGTATTTAGACCTTTTGCACGATACCTTCAAGATCCTGTTCAAATATGTTATCAATGCATGAAGGCCCGTGGTTTGTAAAATTTATCAAAAAATTGGATTTTACTTTCGTCAGTTATGTTATTTTTCTTGGTGGAGAAACAGGCCAAGTTCTTAAGACCACCAAGCTTCAAAAAGCCAAACAAGTGGAATGTTATTGTAACATGTGCTTTAATTGAATGTTAACGTATTATTCTAAAGTGGACCAAGCAGAAAATGAATTCAGCTGTCAATGTTAGCGTTTTGTTTCCCTTGCATTATTTTTGGGCGGGCCTATGCATTTTATGATCAATTCCGGCTCCTCTCCCTCTCACTCTAACTTCCCTCCCCTTTCTCTCTGAGAAGCCTATAAACAAAAACAAATTGGCTAGGTCCGTTATTGGGAATTTATTTCTAGAGAGACACAGGTATATTAAGCTTCTTTTTAGATGCTTACATACCCAATAAAGTTGACAGTGTTCTATATTCTTTAAATTTTGGATTTCAAATCTTTTTACCCGAATGCAGTTAGCGGAAGGTTGAATACAAAGAAATTTTTTCTCGGGGTTGTGCGCTTTTTCGTAGGGATTAATTGACGTTATTCAGCGGCGGAAAAAATTGAAGTTATTCAAAATACTTCATTAGCATTGTTGTTTTGTGTAGTCGAAGTGTTGAACCAAGAATGCAAATTTACTTGTGTATTTTATAGTGTACAATCGTATGAAAACAAGATGATCTCGCCACAAAACAGTATGAGCCTGGGTTAAATATCCTGATATTTCTGATCCATTCAGCTACAGATGCCATCTCAAGAAATGGCTCAGAAGCCAGAGTGAGTTCAATCCTCGGTAATAAGCAACCTAGCCATGACGGAACCATGAATGTATGATTAACCTGGATTCTTCAAATAAAAAAATCAAATGAGGTCATTGTTCGAAGTTGGATTCAAAAGTCGGAACCACGTGTTTTTCGGAGCTTTAAACTCCAATTAAATGGGGACCCAATTCACAAGCAGAGGAGAGCTAGAGGGCTCCTTTAAAATGATCTACCATACTTAAAAACGTGTGTTGTGTTGTGTTGTGTCTCACATCATCTCCTCCTCTTTCACAGCAAGCATTCTAGCATTTTCACGGTCCCGCCTAAATATGTAATATAGAGGGGTGTAGCATAAACAACACAAACCAAATGGAACAGCCATCATGGAAAGAAGGCCCTTGGACAAGGCAAGAGCCTCTGGTGAAGATCCTTTGATGGGATCAACAGACTTTGAATTATAGCCAAACATCTTCTCAGAAAGAATCCCAACCAGAGGAGCCGCAATAGAAGAAAACGAGCCTTCAAAAGCTCGATCAAATGCATAAATCATGGTACGGTGTTTTACAGGGACAACCTCAGCAAACATAGGAGCATTTGCAGCCGCACCGTTCCAGCTGATAGTTAGACCCATTATAAAGAGGGTGACAGAAAAGATAGGAAAACTACTTACTGACTGAGGGATCACCTTAAGAAGAAACCATGAGAATGGAATGCCCATAAAGGCACTAAATTGTGCGCACATGGTACGAGCAGAATGAGGGTAGACTTGTGATAGTTGATCAGCTATTGATCCACCAATGAATGACCCCATAGCACATCCAATAGCAAAAAGACTCAGGAGGGTTGCTGACGTATTGTTATCAAAACCTGCACAATATCCATTCATCGTGTCAAGCAACTTGATAAAAGTTTTCCTTCGTATGTAGGACACAGATTATAAGCATCACGCCTCATAAAAGATATCCGAGGAGGCTATTAGTGATCTTGATTTGTAGTACAACTGTTGCAAAAATACAATTTTGCAAACTGCTATGTTGCATTAGCATGTTTTATGTAAAGAAGTTGGCTTCAGGCTCACCAATTAGTTCGAACCACATTGTGAAGAACACCATGGCAGTCCACGGCAGTGACCCAATAATGCCTTGTAAGACAATTATTTGAAATGTTTTCACTTTGATCACAGCTTTCGTGGCTGCCCAAGAGTCTATCCATATTGATGCTGCACTAGCATTGCCTTTATAGACAGTGTCATCCCTGCTAACACACGAAGATGATTTACCAATAATTACAAATTGAAGAGATATAAAGCATTCAGTTATTTGTCAGTTACTATTATTCATGAGGATGAAAACAATATAGCAGATTTCTAGGAGGCACTTAAGAGTTCAAGAAGTACTAAAAGTTGTGCTAAATGCCACACGAGTGATATAAGATGTAAAATGCCATTACCTGTCTGAACTCTCACTAGCATCACGTGTGGTAGGAAATCTTTTTCTTGGGTCAACAACGTATAGTAAAACAAGGAATCCAATTAATGCACTCAAAGTTGCCATCAAAATGAAGGCGCACCGCCATCCTTGTATGCCCCAAAACTGTTGGCCGGCCATGACAGTAGCCAAAACACCACCTCCTATGCCTCCTAAGTTACCAACGAGACTCAGCAATCCAAACCCGGTTCCTCTCACTCCATCCTTGTAGCTATCAGCGATGAAAGACTGGAGTGCTGGAATCACAATTGCCAAGCCAAAGCCATTTATTGCTCTCCAGAATGCAACCTGCAGAAAATCGTGGCAAACGCCCACAGCAGCAGTAGATAAAGCCCAGCAGAAAGTGCCCATGGCAAGAATTGTCGGGCGATCATAGTTGATAACAAGTATACCAGCTAGAGGAGATGATAATCCCTGAACAAAGTTCCTTACGAATGTTAGGTAACCCAAATCTGATGGTCCAGCATTAAATGTTTCACTAACTTCTTTGTAGACAGATGGAAGAAGGTTTTCATCTGCACGCTCCATTATAGCAGCCAGGTTGATAAGAATGAGTGAGAGAGACACACCAAAGATCTGTGTTGTTCTGTGCAAAAAAATTTATAAATTAAGAAGAATAAGGCATAAGTAAGCCATAGCTGAAATCATTGTTTCAGCTCAGGCACAGGAAAAAAAAAGGAAAGGAAAGTAGAAAAAGGTAGAAGAAACACGCAGAATTGCGTGAAGACTGATGTACTGTAGGCATCTAGGTTCTCATTTCCTTAATGTCACACTCACAACTAAAACTTTCTTAATGAAAATTTGAAATCCAAATGCATACATATAATAAGCCCTTTAAGAATTATGTATTCAATTCTAAATCATTATATGGCACACTCTGTCATATTAGAGCACTGTGTTAAGAATGATGATGCATGTCATTACCAATGCTTCCTTGAGCATCTTATAAGATATCTGTTTGTGCCATTTAAGAACTACGTGTTAGTTACTGTTGAGATTGCAACAGGTTTCAAAACCTTAAATGAAGGAAAACTGTGGCTATTTTAAATACTGTAAAAAGAAACTGTAAGAGAAGAAAACAATTAAATTGGTGTGTCTACCTTACAGTCTAATTTAATCAAAGCATTGTGTTTTAGGTCAAAACAAATCTGTCAAGGAATATTTATCCAAAAATTGAATGTCACATGTTTATAAGAGATTCCACTTCAAACAAAGCTAAATTTGCATCAAATTCTGTTTGGCGAGCTATGTTAAGTGTAGTAGCAGGATAAGAACAAATTTCCAGCTATAATATGACTTCTCAAAGTGTAAGAACCTCAACGCTAGGCTTGACTATATTTGATCCCCCAAAACAGAAAAGATTTAAAACCTGGTTCTTCCTTATTAAGTTTGTGTGTTTTTACTTCAATTTCATGCATTGTAGTTTCTGTCATGTTTGCTTCATGATGCTGTGGGCGTGTAGCGTTACTATAATGATTTTATATGATGCATAAATGGAGTGAAATAAATAGATTTAAACTCCCAAAGGAAAATTCCCTAGTCTACTAAAAATAGGATTTGCACTATAATCCATGAAGAGTTTTCAGTTCTAATAATATAATACGGCAGCATCAATCTGAGTTGAAAACAAAAAGTACTGTTTATATAGAACTAAATTTCAGAAATCAAAAAGTTAGATGGTCAAGTTTATAGAGGAGGCGAAGTAGTCAATGCAAATCAAGGAAGATCCATAATTGCAAAAAGAGCATATAGTCATACACAGTCGGAGGTATTATCAGAGTTTTGAAGCACATAAATAGATACATAGCCATCAGCATGTCATTGTCCTGAAGAAGAACCCAGCTTAGAAAATCCCTATACATGAGTTAGAAATTACAGCAATGCAACATTTTTGGTCCTTGGTTGCGAGTAATTATCATCAACTATCGCCATAAACTTATCAAACCAACGCTAGGGATAAAAACAATGTTACGTTATTAATCCAGCAGGGGCAGTAGGCCACAAATGATCCCCAAAGTTCCACTGTCACTCATGGGTTTAATTAAGTCTTAATAGATATGAATTTGAATTAAGCAAATACATTTGTTTTGCCAAGTGGGAAACCAGTCTTGTGGACACAATTCAATTCAATACTTATCCGAATCAAATAAAAGTGGAAAGCCAAAGATTATGTAGATTTGAACTCATCCGAAAAAGAAGGAAGAACAAATGTGCCAAATAAAAAGTATCCGCGAACCACATACATATTCGTTTAATTTATCATATTTCCCTTTTTCTTTGTTTCCTTGTTTACAAATTGACATAAACAGCTCATCGAAAATGATTTTTCAAACATCAGCGCATGAGAGAGAGGAGAAGTTAAAGTACTCACTTCATGGTCTGAGAACGAGAATGTGAACGACTGAGAATTGGAGATTTGGTTGGAAGAACAGGGTTATGTCTTGGAGTTCGATTCAGTCCCATGACAAGTGAAAGAAAGAGGAAATCAGACAAAGGCCTTCGGAGCTGCGTCCATGGCGGATCTGAGGCAATAAACTATCAACTGAAAAAAAAAAAAAACTTAATGAAAATTCCGATGCACGTGCTGTTATTTATCATACTAACTCTTACAATATCCTAAATAAACAAACAAACGAAAGGCCAACACAAAAATCAAACTGTCTATGTACGATGTTGTGTTGTATCTGTGTCTAACTCTGACCCTATAACTGTAATAGAGGTTAGGTTAAATGATAAATCTCAACTGTAACCAGTATCATCTCCTTCATCTTCGTCATCGTCATGCAAGTACTGCCACGGAATCTCTCTACTCGCAAGTCAACGTAGACATGTATTTCATAAGTATTATATACTTTTCAATACGGTGTTTAATATAGTTTTTGTATTGTTTATGTTTTTAAAAAATAATTTGTCAGATAATTAAATTAGTTTTTCAAAATTAAATTAATATGATGTGTGTGCATAGTAAGAATGTATTAATAAAAACGTATTACTAACATTACTTCTGAATATTTTGGTTTTAAACAATAATAAATTAAACGTAAATATATATTACATATTATTCGGGACAAAGTGAATTTAATGATGTTATGGATTCCATCACGCCAAGCAAACGTGGGACGTTTTACCTACGTTGGCATCTGTTCCGAGGTTTTAATTTCTAGTTTGAATTCCTATTTTAGTTTTATTATTAGCGTAGTCTTATTGAGGAATGTTTTAACTTTTAAGGATATTAATTAAAGACTTAATAATATTTTTTTATTGAAAATTATAATTAAGTTACATAATTACATATAATAGTATCATTTTTCTACAAAAACATTTCATTTTTAACTTGTTATCATATATTTAACTTTTTTTATTGTTTTTATCATGATAACGGACACTTTAAGTTGTGAAGTTACAGAAACGATTAGACACCATATGATAGTAAGTAAACAATTATAAAAAAGCTAGTAAATATCGGGAGCCAAACAATGCTGCCTATTTTTATTTTTTTTTACTGTAAAATAGTTATCTCATTTCATTAAACACCACATTCTTCACACAAGAAATTACAATGATAAAAGACATTGAGACTAGGATATAATGAAGCCACCTTTACTAATTCATCAGCTTATCTCTCAACAAATCCTATAACATAAGGATGAATTTTGAGCCAATATCTTCCTACACTCATTAACTAAACACCCTCCCTCCGATAGATCAGCATTAGAAGATTTGATTTTATGAACCACAAGCTTACCATTAGTTTCAAAAACAATGTCATTTAGCTCCATATCTGCTGCATTATTCAACGCTGACAGCGATCTCCTTCTTGAACGTGCATACAAGGCTCTCTCCATGCTGTCCTTGCCACTATAAAGCTCCCTTGATCATCACGAATGATCATACCCGCTCCTGTTCGGTTCTGAATCTCAAAATAACTTTCCTCCACATTGCACTTCCAAAGCCCCACTGTCTACGTTGTTAATCACTTATATTTATTTATTAAAAAAACAAAAATAGTTTATAAACTTTGATAACTTTTCTAGTTGCATATTTAATTTTCATTTTTTACCTCTCCAACTAACTTAATAAATGAATAATATATGTACTAATTATAGTATCATTTAATTACAAAACTGATATGCATGATAAATTTATTAATTTTTATAAATTATTTTATAAGTTATACTGAAAATAATTTATGATTGATAGATAATAAAAAAAATTACATACATATCTATTAAACTCAAATTTAATTATAAAACTTTTGTATTAACTTTCATATAAAAAATTTTATTGTCATATTTATTATTATAATTTGTCTCTAGGTTTGAATAGAGATGGTGCTTAAAACAAAAAACTCTCGGCATAATGGGCTTAACCTTTTTTAAGTTTTCCTCTTACCGTTAAAAAAAAAAGACACAATAAACAAAATGGGTCTAAAAATTCCATGTTCTTCTTTCAGTTTTTTCAGCATAGGCATAACAGGCCCAAAAAAATAGGCTAGACAGCTGTTAAGGCCTAAGGAGACAAGCCTACAAGTATTATATGAGCAAGAATTTTTTCATCAATTTAGGGACTTTTTAGTTTTAGTAACTGCATTCTAAAAAAAGTTCAAGTATAGTTTCTTAAACATTTTTCAGTGTAACTTTTTTAATGCAATTATAATTTTATACTATTAAAAAAAATACAAGAATTTGTTCAATACCATAAAAAAATATTTTGTTCAAGAGTCACGGCAAATTAATGCATAAACACATTCATTAAAGAGTCAATAAGTTTAGAATTAGCAGAGTAACATTATAAATCACCATCAAAATACATTAATATGGAATGACGTAGAGAGAAATGTCCTCATTAGCTAACGGAGCAGTTGGCTTTATCCAAGAAAATGCTTTAAGTGAAATTTTTGGATTACAGTTATATATTGTTTCCATTACAAAATTAAAACGAGGTTAATCGATTTTTTAAATAATCTAATTCAGATAAGTTTGAAAATTTATTATAATTTCCTAAAAAAATGGTGGATGTATTTGATGTTCAAATATTTAAATTTACATTTTTTTTATTTTCTAATATCATTGGTGGATGTATGTGATGTTTTAAGTATTTAGATTTTTCTAATAAACTAATTAATGGTTATTATTATTATTATTATTATTATTATTATTATTATTATTATTATTATTATTATTATGTTTGGACGATTTTCCCCTCTTTTTATTTATTTGATAAGTCAACTCATAATTACTCTTTTATCAGTTTTATAATATATTTTTCTTTTACTTTCATTTATTTTTAAACAATTATGGTGGGTCAATCTAGCCCAATATGCAAGAGTTAAAATTTTCACTTTACTCTTAAAATGAGTTCGACTAAACCTTTTTTTTTTGGGTTATATTAAATTGATCCGTTTTATCATCTTTATATGCATAGGACATAAGAATCTTATAGATAAATCATGAATTCATTAAGTATAATAACTATATCAGTATACAAATTAAGTATTATTTTTCTCATTAAAAAATTTAGGTAAATTAAATTCTAAAAACTCAATCAAATTAGAATAAATTTTAAGATTCAAAGAGCATTTACAAATATATTTATAAATTATCTATTATTAAAATTCTTATATTAACAATGAAAATTCAACACAAATTCTTTTGAAATTTAATTTTATTCCTTACTAAATAAACCAATTTTTATCGGTACAAAGTAACTATTATTTCCAATGAAGTACAAAAAAAAATTGAATTTGTGATCTCTAATTTATGGAGCTCACGACTCAATCAAAATCCATCTGTATGGACCCCCAGCCCCACGTGCTTTCCTCCGCCATTGTAGACCTCCTTGTCGCCTTGAAAACAAAACAGAAAAAAAAAAAAAAAAAAAAGGTGTAGGTGATGTGATTTTATATTTTATGATAGAATATTTAAAAATTTGAGATATTCAAAACAAATAATAGAGTAAGCTCTAGCTATATATATATATGTATATATAAAACAGAGTACGAAATGAGCAAATATCTTGTATTGGCAGGAATTTGGAAAAGTTGTAGTTTTATTTATCTTTTCAAAGAGTGTTATTTTAGATTATCAAAAAATATTTTTTAATACATCCTCATAAAATAAATATACTAGTAAATATATAATTATAATTGTATAATGTAATCAATAAGAATATTCCAGTTAAATGAAAATAGTTTATTATGAGAATTAATATAAGTAATTAGTTGTTTTCTTAAAATATATGTATTACTTTAAATAATAAATAAAATGAGACAAGGATCTAGCATATAATTCAAGAGATGGGAGGGCACGTGCCCGTGGTTCCCACATGGTTCCCATCGGTCCCTTCCTAATGCACGTGGGCAAAGTCTTCCTCCCTTTCCTTTTTTTTATTGCTGTCTTACTTTTGTTCCTGATCTGTAGCCTTCTTATTTATTTAGTTTGGGTACTTTATCAATAATATTTCACGAGTTTTGTAACTATTGTTTTAAAAATATTAAATAATATATTTATTAAAAACACGAAAAATTATATTGATAATAACAAATACAATCATAATTTCTATAAAAAATACTCATTTTTAATTCTGTATCCAATGTCTTAAAACACTTATTAACATTTTCCAATATTTATCACTGTTGCCATCATTAATGCTTTCAGAGACATTACGTGTTTCTTGAATTACAAGTTTTACTTTTAGTCAAGATTCGGAAAATAAATAATTATAATGGCAAAAGTTGAAGAATACTTGGAACTTGGAAGTAGTAGTACTATTTTATAATAAGTGGCTTTAATCGCGTATTCTTTCATATTTTTTAGTTCGATATATTAAAATAGTAGTATCTTTTAATAAAATGAAAATTTACTAAATGGAGAATATCTTTTGTAATACAGAATATTCATATTTCTTCTAAACTGGAGTCCCTATATACTCATTATTTCTAGTTGATGTAGAGCTTGGAATTTTTTCGACAATTTCAATAACAAACATCAAACATTAATATCAACTATTTATTACACGATTTTTTTAATGACAGAAAAGTCTAGTTTTAATTAGAATATAAAAAATATGTAAAATGGTTTTTCTAATTCTAAGGTGAGAGACGTTATTAACACGGAAAGAAGCTTTGAAGTTTTAACAACTCCTAAAAACTAGACTTGAGGGAACATGGCAGAAGAGTCAAAGCAGCAGTAGCGGATGTAAGATTCGAGTGAGGACAAATTATTCTGAAAAATAATTTTTATACACAAAAATGAGAAAAAAATTCAAATACGTATAATTTTATTTTAATAAAATTCAAACATATTTATTTAGAAGTGAGGAAATTCAAAATATAAAATATAAGATTTTGAAAAAATAAATAAAAATAAGATGGTGTATTTATTCATCCTTAATAAAGCATAGGGCGGCACTGAGTCAAAGGGAGTTCAGAAATGTGGTGTGAGTGTACTGTACCATGAAAAGAATGGATTCCTCTTAGGGTGGGACCGCATTCTCGTGTTACTTACAGACACACCACACCTATGCACTCCACTTGACACGTCAAAGGTGGTCCCCCCCACCCCACCCACGCTGTTCCTTTCTTTATTATGGGTTTCTGTGTCGCACGTGTGGAGCCGACTGGATGGGCCCACGCACCTCTCACTTGGTTGTTTGTCCGTATCTGTGCCCCTTCCAACTAAACATCACGTCACGTCAGACCAATCTCCAATTACCGGAGAAGCAGAACGGGGCATGTTCCCAATCATCAACTTCTACTCTTCTTAATTCATGTGTGCCTATACCTTACCCCCTACTATTATTAACTTTGCATAATTCAATGCCCAACCCTTCCTTCTTCACTGTCACCAATTCCGCAAACGTTTTCTTTTATATTCGTAAAATAAAATCCATCTTAATCACTTATATAATTATAGCCTAATCAACATTAATTCATCTCACCCCTTTTGCTCTCATAGCTTAATGTTTGCACGACTTATTTGTGAGTTTTCATCATCAAGTTTATAAAGTCTGATAATCAAACTTATTTATTTAAGGATAAATACTTCAAAATTTGAATAGTTAACAAATTGATCTCAAAATGAAAAATTTAAATTTTGTTTTTCAATGTAAAAAAATGCGACATATTAATTTATTATGTAGACAATTTAATGATAGTTTGATTCTTAAATTTTGTAATTTAATATAAAATTTAACATTAAAACTTAATAATAAAATCAATTCAAAGAACTAATGTTATATTTTTATACGTTCAGTGACTAAATTTATATTTTTTTATCTTTTAAAAATTAATTTATTACACTTTAATTTGATTATTTATTCTTTATTTAAAATAAGTGAGTTTTGTTATGCACTATTAATGAGTTTTGTTTAAATAACTGTTATTAATATTCTTTTAATGACAACTATTTAACTATTATTTTGAGTTATTTGTTCATCAAGACTGCGTTTCGTTATTAAATATTCAGAGTATACGGTTTGGGAGAATTATATCCATCCAACAGGATGCATGAACCTTTAGCACGGGTGTAGGACCATGTCAATGCTATCCCTGTAGTATGCACTGGTGTGCAATTATGGGGAGGTATTTACGTGTCTCATTTCACGTGTCAACATTTTTATATTTATTCTAAATTCAAATTTATACTTATTCCGTATGATCGATCATAAATATTTGATAAAATTATAAATTTGGTCCTCTAATTTATCTTCAGTTTTAGATTTGATTCTCCAGTAATTTAATTCACGAATTTGATCCTTTTATTTTTGGTAAAATCGTGTAATGTTGGTCCCTCAGACCACACAATTGGACGTTTACCATTACAGAGGAATGTTGATTATCATGTGTCACATTCTTATTGAATCATGATTGTCACATGTTATATTTTGATCTGTGAATGAAAACAACAATACATCTCATCTTTCATGGGATGAACATCCAATTAAACACGTGACCGTCATCATCTGATAAGAACGTGACTCGTGGTCATTAATGTCACTTGTTAACGATTAATATCCAATTATAGTATGAAAGATTAATATTATGCAATTTTACCAAATAAAAGAACTCAATTCGTAAATTCGTAAATTAAATTATTGAAGTAAAAAAATATAATTTTGCCTAAATAGTTTTTGTTTACAAATATGTCTTGCGATCGTGCACTTTTGGGTCTGCCAATATTAATTGAAACTAATTGGCAATGATGTAGATACTTATATATATCTCCGAGACCCATTTTGGGGTGGTTCTGCTGTGCATCTTTATCTATCTCCATTTCATCACTCAACGAATTTAATTTGCATGTGTGGGCTGCAACTTACTTTGACCGGTCGTGTTATTTTTTTGTTACCTAAGAATTAAAAATAAATATAACTTTTTTATAATAATTTACATATTTTATTTAATCAATTAAATTAGATAGATTGATCCGTGGTGTAATTACTCGGTACAAGCAAGTTTTGTTGCTTGGATTCGTTGGGAAAACAACAAACAATGTTTTACATGATACCTAGACTCGCAAATCATAAGAAATCTGTGTCAGTTTTACTGTGTAAATTTCGATTCTTCCATCAGTATATATTTTTTATCTGACACTAATGTCTGGAACATATTCTCTTTATAAGTATTTTCATTTTTTCTTTTGGTGACAGAGCTAGGTAGCTAGCTAGGGCATAGGGGCAGGGAGGGGGGGCCCTGGTATTTGGTATGAGTCATGTGGCTAAGTCCTCGCCGCAGAAATGGACTGTGCTGTGGTATCCGTGATTGAGCTACAGCGCTGCACTGTAAGGATGCTAATTGTTAACCAACAACAACAGGTCATGTGCCTTCCATGAAGGGAAGGTGCGTTAGGTCACCGATGCTATATTTCCTATTTCAACAAGGTTGATTTTTCTACGCCCTTGTGCCCACACTTTTTTGGAGCACACGGAAATTATATGAATTACAGGATGATTAGATGAATTCAATGTGCGTGTGACCAAAAATATCATAAGCTAGCTCTTTCAAATGGTCACCTAAATTTTCTTGCATTTACGATTTGATTACTTGCTTGCTTATCATACACAAAGTAGTACAACTTTATATATATATATATATATATATATATATATATATATATATATATATATATATAAGTTAATTGGCTAATGGTATGGGCTCTCCAACTAATTGTTCCCGCATCATTTTATATAAATTCATTAGTTATTGATTGACTAATACTACTACTATCCACACAAAATTACTACAAACTAAATATTAATAAATTCAAAGTTTGTCATTATTTATGTCATAAAAATTATCTGTACGTTTACATAATTTCATATTAATATTTCAATAGATATAAATATTTTTAAAAACATGCTATGAATACACTCACTGATAAAGTATACAAATACAATGTTCACTAAAACATTTTTTGTAAATATTATCCAACAAAAACAAGACATAATTAGTAGAGGATTGAATTCTTTCAGCATGTTGATTAGAATTCAATTTTTACTAATCACGTGATATCATGAAAAAAATGTTATAAGAAATAAAATTTAATGAAGTGATATATATATATATATATATATATATATAAATAAAGTACATGTGTTTTATGTCATATAGATTATAATACTACATTACATTTTTACTAATATTTTTGGATCAATTATTAGAGAATAGGAAGAAAAAAATAAAAAAAAAGCAGAAGTCTTTATTATATCATCCATTTGGCTGGAGTCCAATATCTTTTTTCTTAAAAAAGAAAAGGAAAAAGAAAATTAATGAAGTGAAAACTACGAGAGTGTGAAAAGGGAGGGAGAGAGAAGAGAAGAATCTAAAAAGGAAGCAACATTTCTATTTCCTCTTCTTCATCACTTGAATCCACCAAGTCCTTCTCCTCACACACATAAAAACAAATATCCTCCACTTCTTCTACCCCCAGCAGTAGAACAAGAGGTGCCGGAGCAAGTTTCGTCACGCCGGAACGATGACCGGCGGCGGATCCACGGGGAGGTTGCCGACGTGGAAGGAGAGAGAGAACAACAAGAGGAGAGAGAGAAGACGAAGAGCGATTGCAGCTAAGATCTACACTGGCCTTCGAGCCCAGGGGAACTACAAGCTTCCAAAGCACTGCGACAACAACGAGGTCCTGAAAGCTCTCTGCGCCGAAGCTGGCTGGATCGTGGAAGAAGATGGCACAACTTATCGAAAGGTTCCCCTCTATTTCTCAGATCCACTTTGTTTCTCGTTTCCTGATCTATAATTAACTTTGAATTATTGATGCTTGCATACAGGGATGTAAGAGACCCACGAGTGAGATTGGAGGAACACCACTGAACTTAAGCGCGTGTTCTTCCATTCAGGCAAGTCCACAATCCTCGTCATACCCGAGTCCTGTACCATCCTACCATGCTAGCCCAACCTCTTCCTCGTTCCCAAGCCCCACGCGCATTGACGGAAACCACCCTTCTTCCTTTCTCATCCCATTCATCCGCAACATAACTTCCATCCCCGCCAACCTCCCTCCTCTCAGGATATCCAACAGCGCCCCCGTCACCCCACCTCTTTCTTCTCCCCGAAGCTCAAAGCGCAAGGCGGATTTCGACTCCCTCCGCCACCCTCTTTTTGCCACCTCCGCCCCGTCCAGCCCCACGCGCCGCCACCACGTTGCCACCTCCACCATCCCGGAGTGCGACGAGTCCGACGCCTCCACCGTGGACTCCGCCTCGGGCCGCTGGGTTAGTTTCCAGGTTCAGACGACGATGGTGGCTGCGGCGGCGGCTGCTCCTCCTTCGCCTACCTTTAACCTCATGAAGCCCGCGATGCAGCAGATCGCTGCCCAGGAAGGCATGCAGTGGGGTTCTGTTGCCGAGAGAGGCAGAGGAGGCTCCGATTTTGACTTCGAGAATGGCAGAGTGAAACCCTGGGAGGGTGAGAGAATACACGAGGTTGGAATGGATGATTTGGAGCTTACTCTAGGAGTTGGAAAGGCTTGATTTGATGATGCTATTGAAATCATCCCTTGCTTGGATCTGCTACTACCCTCAGGGCAATTGGTTCTTGTTATGCTTAATTTCTCTATATTTTTCCTTTTATGTGTACAGTTTTTCATTTATATAGCAGTTGTTAGGTGTTACATTACTTGGAATTTGACTTCATTGTAATGCCTTGTTAATTGTTGGAAAGGTTGCATTTGAAGCAATCTTTGTGCAAGTGTTTTGAGACTCTTCAATCTTGACTTACTAAGACCAGGGGAAACGAGGTCATATTCTTAATTATTCTTTGTTGCCGAGCATTCAAATTAGACTGTTTGAATTTGATATACTAAGATTGGGAAGCTCACTATATATCTCTCTCGAACATATCAGGTGACAACCTAAGAGGTGAGATAGAGATACTGACATGAGTTAATTGTGATAATTCATTTATGGTTGTATGGTGACTAATGCATTTTATTGGAGCATGCTATCTCCAACTCTACAAGCAAGCGTGTGTGCTTACACATTTTAAGTTATTTGCTTGGTTGAGCAGTCGTTGATCTTCCAGGTTTTCTCTATTCCTTATCTAAACTGCGGCATTTTTGTTTCAATGTAACCATTTAATGCTAAGTAAGCAGTTGTCAATAGAATTTGTCGTTCTTGTTGGAAATCCATGAGACTAGCTTGTGAGTTTTATGATCTCCTACTGCTGAGATACTTTGGAAGCAAATCTGATATGCTATTGATGATCTATGTCAACATTGTGATTTTGCCAGACGGGTAAATAAAGTGGGTTTTTAAGATCAACAGATATATTTATCCTCTATTTTATACAAAGTCTATTTTTCTGAAGGAAGATCTTTTTCGATGAATCTCTTCTGTTCTTGTTTAATTCCCACCCTTCTCGGTAAGGACTGCATTCGGAGAATTTCATGTGCGAAGAAAAAAAAAAGATGTAGCAAAACTTGGGGAGGGAGGCCGTGGCATCTCCTACAGTGTATAAGGTTCGCCACCCCAATTTGCATTGGTTTAAGGGGTATTATTTCTCATGGCATGATTCACAATGTTTTTAAGTTTTGAATTTGATATTCCGCTGCGTTTGTGTTAAATTATGATAAAGACTTGCTCTGTTTGAGGGAAAATTCTGTTTTCTTTGTCTATAGGACTAATTTCTTGCAATATAACTCTTCTATTCCGAAGAATAAGCCAAAAATATTAATAATTCGTTAAAAACTATTAATAATATACTATGTACTTTTATAACAATTATAAATTTGTAACAATTTGTTTTTTTATCAATAGCTAAGATGCTTTTTTAACTGAACTTCTCACTTCTAAGAAACAAAATTAACGCATTAAAATGTTGTGATGATTCAAATAAACGAGAGTAGTTAAAGGTGATTACTTTCTATTTTGTTACTTGTTGAGTTGTCGTAAATAGTAGTTAGTTGGAGGTCAACGGTGTGGGCCTTATGCCACTCACTATAAATAGTCAATGTGTATTAGAGTTTGTTTTTGTTGTTGAATAGAAATTCTCATTCTATAATTCTTCACTTCTCTTTTCATATACAAAAAGTGCGAGTCTATGAGCTTTCTTTCTCAACAAATTACTATTCAGAGCTTCGATTTTAGACCTGAATCTTGGTGATTGCATGGTTGCTTCGAATGGCAATTTACTTGACAACCTTCATGTTCTTGATGACAAAAACTAGGAGAGATGGTGTGTAGAAAATAGTCTTTTTTTGGCTTTCAAAATATGACTGTAAATTGTGACAGTGAAGAATTGTTATCTAAGAGTTGATTGAAAAGCTCCACGTATGCCCAAAAAAGTAGCACACAAGGCAGCCAACAAAAATATTGCAAAGCCATGTTCTTGATACATCAATGTGTAGACTCGACCAAATTTGAGAAGATTGTCTTGGCTGCAATCATAAAAGAAGCACTATCATGATGGAGACAAGCTCAAGAAGGCGGCAATTTGAGCTGTTACATAATGAAAATCTTGATAAGATCACAGATTACTTTACAAGGGTGTTGAATCTCGCCAACCTAATGAAAGGATGTGGTGAAAAGATTTCGAATATAATGATCATTGAATAGGTGATGCGCACATTGTCCTAAGATTTAACCATATAGTGGGTGCAATTGAGGAGTCAAAGAACTTGGAAAACATGAAGATTGGAGAGCTTCAGGGATAATTAGAGGCACACGAACATAGGTTGAATGAGAGAAGCCTCGAAAAATATGTTGATTAGGCACATAAGTGGCAAATCAAAAGGAGGAAAGGAAAGAGAAATATTACAGTGGTGGTTGTGCTAGTGGCTAGACTATGAAAAAGGTGAATTCTCAAGTATAAGAAGGGGAGGAACAACTTGAAATAAAATGGGAAAGAAAAGATTTGACAAGAAGAAGATTTAGTGTTATAATTTTCAGTAGGGAAATTTAGTAGATGAATGCATAAACAACAAACATGGAAGAATGAAGTCTAGTGATGAAGCTTATATTTCACAAGAGGATGGCTATAGCTCAAACCAAATGTTATTAATGGTGACTACCAATTCTGATACCAACAATTCAGAATCTTGGTATCTTGACACAGGTTACTCATATCACATGACAAGCCGCAACGACTAGTTGGATAAAGTGTACATATTCAGAAAAGCTTTGTATGGCTGAAAATAAGGCACTTGATCTGGACTAAGAGGATAGATATATTCTATTATTCTTCTTCAACAAGGTTTCTCAGAGTGTTCAATAGAGTTTAAAGTATATGTGAAAGTGAGAAATGGTGTTGATCAGTTATGTTTCTATATTAAGAAATTGATACATTCAAGGGAAATATGAAATCAGAATTTGATGAACTCATTTGGCAATCCTAAAATATTTCCCAAGCATGCAATTTGTTTACAGTAGTTGTGGTATTGTCTTGCATTAGAGAAAGCATGTACAAGAAGTGTTGAAGAGGTTTCAAATGGAGAAATACAATGAAGAAGCTACACCAGTTGAAACAAATGTGAAGTTACAAAGGAAGAATCTGAGAAGTCTACTGATGCTACTCTTTTCAAGCAGTTGATGGGATCCGTACTCTTTCTGTGTAATAGCAGGTCTAATATCAGTTACGGTGTAAGACAGATTAACTGATTTATGAGTGATATATATGAGGGCCTCACACATGGTGGCTGTTGCTAAAAACAAGATTTTGGTGCGTTGTTCCCTAAAAGTCAAGGAAAATATGTTGCAGAAATTGAAGCTTATGCTGATTCAGATCGGCAGGGAAATAAAGTAGGTAGAAGTTTAGAACAAGCACATCTAGTTATTTTCTTCGAGTTCCGAAATGAACCAATTTCATGTTTGCTCAAAAAAGCAAATTGTGGGTGGTTGCACTCTCTTTCTGTGAAGGTATATAGCTGTCCATATCAATCAGTAGCTGGGCTTAATAGGCCTAATAAGTTTGTTAAACTACGGCCCAAAACGCTGGTATATAACGTGACTGGCTTAAATCAATTAACAGCGGGCTAACAGCCCAACAAGTATTATGGGAATGACTGAAAACGTTACCAGCTTATTTATAACAACATTTCTACCAAATGATATGTTATCTGAGTAATATAAAGGACAGATTTAACGCTTTAAGTTATACATTCACTCAGCCTTACTCCTCTTTGAAATATACACCAAAGCTAGCTTTACAAGCGACTAACACCACCACTCCATCAACTATGATCAACTGATTACCTATGCAAACCAACCGGATGGAGAATTATGAGATAAAAATTAAAATCCACAGCGTGACGAAATGAAATTATAAAAAAAATGTCCTGAAAAAGAAAAGAAAAACACTCATGATATACCTGCTATGAAATTTACAGGAGTGATGTGGAATGAATTAAAATAATTGGAGCAAATGGTCGTCGTGCTCGTGCACACTAATTAATGATACAACTGCAGAGAAATTAAGAGTAGGTTCTACTGAAAAAACTCTTTCTTACTCTCTATTTTTTTGGGCAGGATAGGGATATTATATGTACCATTAGCGTCTGCTAAGCATATATAGTGGAGAGAAATTTGTATAAGATATTAGCAATGGGGAGGATGAGGTGTTGAGTTACTTTATCAAGCACTAATCGAAAATACTAGTAGAATAGAAATAGAACTGTCTTTTCATATAGATATCCCTTCAACACAATATAGGTCATCGAAAGGATCTCGAAGACTTACCAACGCACGAAAGTCAAAATCTTTCAGAAAATGGATTCCTATTCGAAGGGTGTATAACCGCATGGATAAGCTCACACTAACCCGTCAATTTGAGATCCAATTCGGTTCCTTAGGAGTTATTGAGAAGGAATTTTGGAATGTAATAATATCGATTAATACAGATATTGGTCCCACATTGGGTCCTACAAGTGGCGATGTTGAGGAGCTTGGCGTGGGGGTGGGGTCCAAAGATTAAGCTCATAAAAGCATTGATTACATTAATGAGCCAAATCATTTATTAAAGTGTCTATTATCATTTATAAAATTGGTTGTGAATTTTTTAACCAATCATTTATTAAAGTGTCTATTATCATTATGAAAAAAAATTACGAATGATAATTTTATATTGTCAACTAATAAATGTATTTGGTTTGTTAATTTTTATAATAATTATTTTAAGAGTTAAGTGTACAGTAGTATGTAATTAAATTTTAGAGTAAAATTCTATTTATATTTTTATTTTTGAATTGCTTTTTATGATTTTCTATTACACCACTTATTTTAATGTTCGTACTTTTTTTCTTCTGTTTTTTTTCCCTCTTTCAATGAATGAATAGTTATAAATGACGTGTGAAAGTAACTAAAGGTATTATTTTACTTTTTTTTTTACACCAAACATATTATAGTACTATTACCTAACAAAGTCAATGAGATAGATATAATATGAGATAAGATAATTAGTTCTATGTGATGGAGAGATATAAAAAAAATTATTTTTGATAAAATCATTATGTGGATAATATATTAAAAAAAAGCACCGGCTGCTACACTATTTTGATCTCAATCCATATGTCATATTATTGACATATTTGTTTAATGTTTTTAAGTGATTTATTTTAATTACATGTAAATTTAATTAATAAAATATTTTATGTTATGGTGTACATTTTGAAAAAATTCCTTTAAATCTATAAGTCAATATGTACTACTATTAATACGGCATTATATATTTGCACAGTCCAGACAATACATATTTACCCTACACACTTTGTACTTTCTTGCAAGCCACGGTCAACGTATAATAGTAATATTATAATAATAGAGAAATTAAAGCAAAGACGGCTACACGCTTATCAGTTCATCTCAATCTCTATATAACAAAAATCTAGGAATGTGTCACAAGACACTCCTTCGTTTGAGGAACAGGAGAAATATGAGTATATGAGTGTGTTTTTATACGGAAACTGAGAAAAGAGCAAAAAGAAACCCTCATGGTAACATCAAAGCCTCATGCAGCACTTATAGCAAGCCCCGGCATGGGGCACCTAATTCCCATGGTGGAGCTAGGCAAACGCCTCCTCACTCACCACTCCTTCCACGTCACCATCTTCGTCGTCACCACCGACTCCGCAATCACAACCTCTCACATACTCCAACAAACATCAAACCTCAACATCGTCCTTGTCCCTCCCATCGATGTCTCCCACAAACTACCACCCAACCCGCCCTTAGCAGCACGAATTCTGTTAACCATGCTCGACTCCATACCCTTTGTGCACTCTTCCATTCTGTCCACCAAGCTTCCTCCTCCTTCGGCACTCATCGTTGACATGTTCGGATTTGCAGCTTTTCCCATGGCACGTGACCTCGGCATGCTTATCTACGTTTACTTCGCCACCAGCGCCTGGTTCTCTGCGGTTACCGTATACGTTCCCGCCATGGACAAGAAAATGATTGAAAGCCACGCGGAAAACCACGAGCCGCTCGTGATTCTCGGTTGCGAAGCGGTTCGGTTCGATGACACGCTCGAACCGTTTTTATCGCCTATAGGGGAGATGTACCAGGGTTACCTTACAGCAGCAAAGGAGATAGTGACCGCTGATGGAATTTTGATGAACACGTGGCAAGATCTGGAGCCCGCTGCGACGAAGGCGGTGAGAGAGGACGGGATATTGGGCCGGTTTACGAAGGCGGAGGTGTATTCGGTTGGACCGCTGGTGAGAACCGTGGAGAAAAAACCGGAGGCTGCGGTTTTAAGTTGGCTGGACGGTCAACCGGCTGAGTCGGTGGTCTATGTGTCCTTCGGGAGCGGTGGGACAATGTCAGAGGTTCAAATGAGGGAAGTGGCGTTGGGCTTGGAGCTGAGTCAACAGAGGTTTGTTTGGGTGGTGCGGCCACCGTGCGAGGGCGACGCGAGTGGCTCGTTTTTTGAAGTATCGAATGGTGGTGACGTGGCGCTGAATTACTTGCCGGAGGGGTTCGTGAAAAGAACGGAAGCGGTGGGGGTTGTGGTCCCCATGTGGGCCCCGCAGGCGGAGATTCTGGGACATCCAGCGACGGGTGGTTTCGTGACGCACTGTGGTTGGAATTCTGTTTTGGAGAGCGTTCTGAACGGGGTTCCCATGGTGGCGTGGCCGCTTTACGCGGAGCAGAAAATGAACGCGTTTATGCTGTCGGAGGAGCTTGGGGTGGCGGTGCGGGTGGCGGAGGAGGGAGGAGTTGTGAGAAGAGAACAGGTAGCGGAGCTGGTGAGAAGAGTGATGGTGGATGAAGAAGGTTTTGGTATGAGGAAGAAGGTTAAGGAGCTGAAAGTGAGTGGAGAGAAAGCGTTGTCTAAGGTTGGATCCTCTCATCATTGGCTTTGTCAAATGAGCAAGGACTGTGAAGCTCATGTGCAGGGTTCTGAGGCTAAAGTTTCTTCTGCTTACACTACTACCACTGCTGTGCTCAGCGACGTCGTTCGCTCTTGAACCCTTTTCTTCTTCATCTTAATTATCGTCTTCAGTTTGCAGTGTTTTACAACACAAATCTCAGTTTAATTATTACGTCAATAAAAATTAATTTAATGTCAAATTATTAGTATATGAAATTGCTTTGGTAGTTAAAGCTATGTTCTAAAAAACATTTGTTCAAGATTTAGACGAGTGAAGTAAGAGAGAATTTGATACCCCTTGAAAGTCCTTAGTTCATACTTCATAGTCAGGGTCCGGGTAATAATATAGATAGATAGATCAGAAACACACATTTCATGCTTCTTATTTTTTTTTAAGAAATGTTTTCAGGACACTTTAAATCCATCTATACCTAGAAAGAGACAAAAGTTGAAGAGTGGAGTTTTTATTTCAGGACAAATAAAATATGTTATTATATAATACATGATAATGTTTGTTGTATTTTTATTTTATGAAGTTATGGAAATGTTGCCACCTTTTTTATTTTGTTTACTATGTAAATGGATTAGAAAATAATGATAAAAACTTACAAGTTGATAAAATATTCATGTAGGTTACTCAACGATATAGGTAGATTTATATTGAGTAATTATTACACTACTCAACAAAAAACTTACTATAATAAATAACTACATTTCGTGATATCTAAATCGATCTCTGTATTAATTTTATATGTAAAACTAATAAATATGTTTGTGTAAGTAATTATTTATTAAATATATAATTATTTGTTAGAAGTTAAATATTTAAATAATTATAAAAAAGAAAAAAAAACCATTTAATAAATAATTATAAATGTTTCTTGTACAGGGAACATTGTTGCAATTACTTTTGGCTTACTTGGGCAGCAGCTTGCATACAGAGATAACTTGGTCTCTTTCTCTTGAGGCTGCTCTTCGGACCTTTATGCAGCGTATGTCGTCTCTTGTTAGTTTTGCTTTCATCGAAAGAAAAAAAAATCCTTATCCTTATAATCTTATAGTTCTTTCGAATGGCTTAGTTTCATGAAGTAGCTATGCACCAACACCATAAAATATTATCTAAAAATGAAGATCAGAATAGGATTATTTGTGGTATGAGATACTTATCATCTAGATTAAAAAATAATAATAAATTTTGACCTAGAAGTATGATAAGACGACTGATTAAAAAATACAGCTTTAATCATTAAACTTATAAAAAATACAATAAATTAGTCATAAATTAAATATGTAAGATTATTTTATCATCAAATAAGAAATAATTTGACAATTAATTGTATATTTTAAAAATTAATTTGATATTAATTTATAAAATTTATGATTAATTTATTGTTAAATTGTCTATAAAACTAATTTATTATATTTTTTTTATACATTTAGAGATTAAATTTAAATTTTTTATCTTTAATGGGACTAATTTATCGTATTTCACACTTTCACTAATTTAGTTATTTATCCCAAAATAAAATAAAAAAATTAGAATAAGCATAAGAAAACCTTAGTTTCCTGAATTAAAATATTGAGAGAAACGGCCTTTAAGGCGCATGAAGAGAAAAATATTGCCATGAAACGACCTTTAAGGCCTGCGGTGATAACTATGCGTTGAGTCATTCAAGTAGACAATGTGTCTTAACCTATTTAGTAATTCACACAATCTCTAATGATAAACTAAAAACACATAAACTCGCATTAATCTTGTTATAAGAGGAAATTTTATTTTGTTTCTCTTTTTTTTTTAACTTGAATTGATTAAAAATATTTTTCTTTTAACCTTTGCAAATATTTGATATTAAAACTATATATGTATATCAAATAATACTTCTATTAAAAAGAGAAGTGGCGTTGCATGCAATTGCCAATTGTAATAAAATCATAATATGAATTGTAACTTTTTGAATAATCGAACAAAATAATTTAATTTAGAGTCAAATATTATAACAAACACGTTTTCTGATTTCTTTCAAAATACGTATAAGAAGAGAAAGATTGACAAAATCCTCGCGGACGCAGTTAAATATTCAGATAGTTAAATATTGTAGCAGAGCACACAATAATCAATAAATGTACATTTAAAATTTATTATTTATTTATTTACTTTCTTATCACACTAATTATTAAATTTATAATTATTTTTCATCCCATAATATACATGTATATATATATCCCCTAAAAAATCTAATAACACTTTTTATGAACAAACCTTTTTTTATTGATAAAAATTTATTAAAAAATAACCTTACATCTCATATTTTGTTTAATAAACATGTCTCATAATTTTATATTTTTTAATAAATTTTAATTGATACTGTATAAAAATAAGTTAATAACACTTCTGTTGCTTTTATTAATATAGTATTATTATGAATGAATATCATTACTCGCCTCACATGGGATTGTTTCCCTTCTGTTGCTTTGATTAGTATTATATTTATATAACTTTTGGGACTTTTTTTCAATCGGGCTATATATTGTAGGGCATAGTCCGTGAACTTCAATCTGAAGTTTTCTTATAACAGCAATGGAAATATAATATTTACAAGAAAAATGTTTCATGAATACGTATTATGGTATAAAACAACTAGAAAGATAATATATATATATATATAGGCATTATAAGATTTATTATGTGATAAGAAGAAAAATAAAAAGAAACGAAAGATATTAACAGGATATCTAAAATAAATAAATATTTGTATATCATTATTCTATTTTTAAACATATAGTCACATATTCCACAAGCAGATTCATTGTGTTGGAAACTTCACCCTGTGTGTTTGATTTTACATTAGATAAAAAATTAGAATTAATTATGAGTTAAAATAATTTTAATATTTTTTTATTAAATTAAAAAATTTGTACTAAATTTTACTCTCAATTTAATTTTATAATAAAAATATTTAAACATAAATCATATCACTTTAAAATTAATTTGATTCAAAATTAATTTCATGTAAATTGGTCCAAACATATACTTCATCATTTTTCTACTTTGACGTGACTTTGGTGTCTCAATGTGGATTAAAACTTGTTTCTATAAACACGCTGTCAGTTTGTCATCGTCTTTCATATTACAGAAAATTATAAATAAATGCGACTGCATATGCAATTGAGTTCATAATTCGATTGATGAATTAATATCAAACTACTTTTTAATCTCAAAAAACCATATACCATTTCAAACACATACACTAAAATTTAAGCTCTATGCAATTGAGTTTGTCATCGTATCTATTCAATTTTTTTGTTTAGACAGCATGGATGAGTGGCCTTTTCTATGAATATTCAGCACACAAGACAAGAGGATAGGTTAATTTAAGCTCACTACTCTGCAACTATTATTGGTTTGTGTTGAATATTCAGCCCAAATTTTAAGGCATCTTACTTTTATTAAATGCTAGAGCAGTCAAACTTGACATTTCTCACGGTCATGGTCACAACTTGAATCTATTCTATCATTTATTATTATTAACTTATTTAGACTGTCCAACTATCCCTACGTAAACTCTTTCGAAAAGGACGATAAATATAGGTTTTTTTTATTAAATGATTTATGTTTTTTTAATATAATAAATATTTTTATTTGTTTTTCAATTTTGATTTTCAATTAGCTCTTCAACAGATTTACATTTTTTTTAACTAGCACCGTCGCATTGCAAAGTGAGTTCAAACCCAGAACAAAAACAAGAACCTAATGATAAAGAAAAAAAAATCAAGGCAAGACAAACTCCCAAAGCTTCAACAACACATGATTGACACTCTATTTTTTATTAAGAAAGTAAAGTACAATTTTGAAAGAAAGTTAATGGGGGTATGACCGTAAAAAGAAAGGGAGTGTATGATTTGCTGTGCAACCCGATTGTTTGGATAGAGGGACACAAGCTGATTTCGTTTTTTCTATTCTCTCTTTTTCTTCACTGTTTTTGTGTTATTTTTTTTTTCTTGATTCTATAAGAAAAGATAAGGTGTATGATTATTGACACTGAACTTCATAGAATCATAGTGCCAAACCAACACAAGGTGTATGATCGTTACAAGATCAGAACCACTCATAATTCAATATATGGTGCACAGTTAAACATTCAGGAGAGAAGCAAATTTCCTTTTGGGAAAATCATTTATAACAGTCAATGAGAAGTAATTATATATGAATCACTCTTTATTTTAAACATTTCGTCAGCACCTCTCATTTTTTTTTATCTCTCTTTTCCTACCACATAATAAATTTATAATCTCTATTGCACCTATATTTTTCTTTATTTTTTCTTTATTTCTCTAGGTGTAGGATAACGTATGAGATGTTTCTCAAACATTTTTCAAAATAGCCAATAGAATGTCAATCAATTATTATAAAAAGATGAAGATTTTAGTCCAAACTCCAAATATTTTGTTAACAATAGCCAATAAAATAGAATGAACTAACAAATTAGTCAGCCACACAATGTTTTCACACTAAATATAAATTCTTTGAAATGGCAAGGTTCCAAAATGACTAAGCATGATTTAACACAAACCAATAGTTGCAGAGTAGTTCAAACATGATAATGCAAAACCAAGCTTTGAACATAATTAGTTGACTCCAAGAAAACTATTTTGGAGGACAATATATCGAAGATCCTCTCCTCCATTACTTCTTACATTACCCAGAAGTAACAGAACATGTTCCCACTCTGATGTGTTTCCCACCAACATGATATGCTTTACTTTATCATCTCTCCCATGAACATTACATCAGGGTTCCCACACATGGACATCCAAGGAGAAATTTTAAGATGCCCATAACTAACCTTATTCAACAGAGTCCAAGATTTTTGAATCCAAATTCTTTCATCTGCCAAACAGCAAGATGGGCTCCCTTGAAATTGTGAGAAAGACACAAACATCCCATGTAATCTCCAATATTTGGGACATCAAACGCAACATCAACATCAACATCAACCGGCAACGACAAATATCTGTATGTCTCCTTCCTTAAATCAAAGGAAAAAACTGCATACTGATTGGTAGTGCTAAGTTCCGCAATCCAGTTAAGAGTGTTACTCACAAAACGTCCCTTATTTCCAAGTATACGGGGAAAACCACTCCAGCTTGCAACATTTTTCCAACAATTGTCCCCCAAGCAACGAACCCTTAATTCTCTTTTTGATTTCAAGTTCCGAATTGCCACCACTTTGTAAGTGTCACTTGAATCATCATAGCCAAAGCCCATTACATTCTAAGAACCTATTTTTATGCGCGGCCGATTTTTTGGATCTTAACCTTGTAGCCGGATTGTAAAATCGGACCGAGCAAGTCGTTGAGTCTTCACGAGTCTTAATAGGGTTCAAATAGATCAATCCGTTGCAGACCCCAGTGGCGTGGTACTTCTGCTTCAATGGTGTAGAAGTGTAGGGAACGCTGTTGGTGCTGAACCAAGCTGGGATTTAAGAACGTGAATAGGATGTTGCGTGATGATCTTTGAAGGTCAGGTGCAGTTTCACAAAAGAAGGATCAAGGACGAGAGAGTTCCAAGACTTGAAAACGCATCTGAATCGCAAAACTAATTTCAACGAGGGAGAGGCAGAACTGCATCATCATCGTAGCAAGCACGATACATTCTCATGAATGCATGCCCAAAATTCTGAATCCCACAACCCTATGTTTACGTACGCACGTGTACTCAACCCAACAACTATTAAGAAAATAATTTGTCAAAATATTATAACCGATTCCTTTTGAAAATTAAAACAAGATTTTCATGATTTGAACGTTAAATCTGATAACATATTTATAGTATATTTTAAATATATATTTAATCTAAATTATTTGATAAGACTTGTATATATTCTAATTCAAATTTAAAGTTATGAAATATTCAAATTAAATTTTTTTACAAGTATTTATAAAAGTATATGGTAATTTAAAGGATGCAAATGTGTGTGTATATATATATATATATATAAATTAAAAATTCAATATGTAAATTATATGATTATAGTTTTTATTATAAAAAGCGAAAATTTATTCATATCATATAATTAAAGTAATATATAAAATTATCTTAATAAAATTTAACAAAAGAATATTAAATATATCTAAATATAATAATTTTCAACATAATAAATTAAAATTTAACAAATAATTTCAGATAATAATTCCAATTCTTGCTATTCCAGATAATGATGATGAAAAAATACGATAAATTCAAATAGAGAAACAATAATTTATTATCCTCATGATGAGAGAAAGGATAATGATAATTAGTGATAATTTATCTGCAAAATAAGAGATGACAGAGACAATTATAAATAAGATATCAGATAAATAAATTTAAATTTGGTTAGATATAAAGGAATTTAAATCAATATGCAAGTTAAAAGTGATAAGGATAATTAAGAAAATCAGTATAATTTATCCTAAAATATGAGAGAAAATAGGACTAACGGATTTTTCCTGTAAAAAAAATTCAATGAAAATGCTTAATGCAATGTCATTTTGAATTTTTCCTTAAAAATAAAATTTAATCTAAAGTATTTATCATTTTTATTATTCTAGAGTTAAACTTATTATTGTTAATGAATATTATTGTGCATTGTTGAAACTTAGATATGGGTATTATGATATATTTGATTTGATTTGATTTTTTTGTGTAACTTAAATGTTAAAAACTTATGAAAAATGTGTTACTTTTAGTTTTTAATGTTATTAATTTTTATATCATGTTTCTCTAATGTTAATTTATGAAAAACTTGGACCTGGGCATTATGATACATTACTTTTTGTCCACAACCGCCTGAGCAAATGTTCTCTATGCCGGGAAAACCTATTCGTCTAAAGTATACCACGATTCCACCTAAAAATTGTTACATCCAATTACGAGCCGTCATGCAAGAAAGTATCTAGGAATTAAATTTCGAACACTTTCAAGTTTCATCTGTATTAGTGGGTCATCATTTTTAGGTACAAGATCCATCTTATTTATAAACAATATTAGGGAAAAGTAAAAGAGCTGATGCATGCAGTGATGCCGTGCGGATAGACAATTTAACGTTGTACACGCCCTCAAATATGATGCAGCAGAATATTGATATATTATATATGCTGTGCATAGTAATTTGAAGGAATAACCATTCCCAATGATATCTAAAATCTAGATTACAGTATTATGGATACGGAAGACACTAAAATTACGCTGAACCATCTTTAAGTTATTTAACTTTTCAACTCCAAACACAGCTCATGCACCTACAGGTTCAGTGGCTTTCTTCAGCCATGCATTTTCAACTTCATCCAAATATGGCGCCAGAATATTCCTACATGTGGCGTGATAGGAGTTCAGCCAATTTATCTCCTCGGGACTTAGAAGGTTCAGGTCAATCAACTTCGTCTGATATGGTGCCTGGACGAGAAACATCAAAAACTTATTATATACCATAAGAAATAGTATTCCATTGTGAATGATTTAAACACACTGTAATCAAGGAAAATTCTCCAATTTTAAATAGATAGAAATACAACAGCAAAGGTCATAAACTACCAGCCTAAAACAGGTCATAATCAACATTCATGAAATATATGCTGATTCATTAAACTTGATAGTTGACTAAGCACTAATATAAATTTAAAAGGAAAATGAAAATATGTTGCAGAGTTCTAAACATCAAAAGAAATTTTGATAGAACTAAGTATAATAAAGTTTTTTGACAGTAACTAAGTGTAATAATACAGTAGTTAATAAAGAGATTCCTATTACAAACATCTTAAAACAATAATAATAAAAATAATAATAACTACTATAAACCTGCTCCAAAGCCACTTTAGTTCAGTTGGCTTCTAGACAACTTCGTCAACATGAGTTGAATTAATTGAGTGAAGTGCAGAAGCTTTTTACATATTTCAAAATAAGCATCCCATGGAAATAAATTAAAGACAAACTAATAATAAACATACTAGAACTTACCCAGGTAATGTGTTCAAAAGATAAGTAACCTCTATCACCAAAATTGAAAGTTGTATCAGCCTCCTTGACAATAAGCACATTCTCCAATCTTATCCCAAACTCTCCATCCTCATAGTAACCAGGTTCTGAAAAACCAATTTCAATGCAACACTCATAACAAATGCATTCAAGTACAATCAAGCATTTGTGGCCTTTGAAAAGACCAGTAAATAAATTGAAACTGATTCAGAACAATCAAATACAAAATTAATAATAACAGATAAATAACATGGTAATCACAATTTCATGGTCTACTTAGAAAAAATGATACCAACCATCTGTAACAGTCATTGAAGATTGCAATGGTACATTTCGAGCCTGAGGTCTGAAACTGATTAAGTGAGGTCCTGCACAATTTATATTATATTAATCTTAATTTTCATTTTGTACTGACTTTGGATAAAAGGAAAAAAAAACTAGAATATGGAATCAAAATAAGCAATAAAGAAATAGTGATAGTTCCTCAAAACCTTCATGAACATTCAGATAGGACCCAATTCCATGACCAGTACCATGTCGATAATCAAGACCATCCTTCCACAAAGGAATTCGGGCAAGAATATCAAGAGAATGCCCTAAAAGAAATTGAAAGAAATAAGAAAAAGATAGCCAAGTTATTATGTGAAACGGATACTAGCTCAATTATATTCACAGAATTTGACACATAAACCGGTCTATTTTATTTATACCATTTGTCCCATTGGGAAATCTAGCATTTCCAAGAGCAATGTGACCCTTTAGGACCTGCACAAAGTTTAGCAAATCAAGCAAACTTAATATAAATCCCTTTAGAAAGAAATAAAAACAAGGAAGTGGGACGATTACTGAATATGATTGTGTGTTCTGGTCGCTGACTAATAAGCAAGTAGATTTATTTGTATTTATAAGATAGTATTAAACATTAATAAAGTACTTCCCTTCCCAAAAAAAACTAACAAAGGAAAAAGAAAAATTTTGAAATTTTCTCCCTATATCAATCCACTTTCTATCAAGGGAAAGAAACTTGGATATTAAATGACCGCTAAATTAAAAATTGGTACCCTATCCTGTTTTGGTCCCTGTATGAAGAAAAAAACACTATACTTTGTTCCCTACATAAAAAATGTTTAAGATCGGTCCTAGGTTGCTGCTATAATAGTGTTAGCCAACTCAGCAGACAAATAACACCATTATAACTTTGCAAACAGGAGGAATTGATTTAAGGACAGGTATAGGAACCAAATTTTTAATTTAACCTTAATGTTTTGTTTGGATTAGAATAAAGTAGGTGTAGCGGAGATGAGGATGTTGCGGTGGATGTGTGGTAAGACTCGACAGGATAAAATTAGAAACGAAGCTATTAGAGAGAGGGTTGGAGTAGCGCCTATTGTAGAGAAGATGGTGGAAAATAGACTTAGGTGGTTTGGGCATGTAGAGAGAAGACCGGTAGACTCTGTAGTGAGGAGAGTAGACCAGATGGAGAGAAGACAAACAATTCGAGGCAGAGGAAGACCCAAAAAGACTATAAGAGAGGTTATCAAAAAGGATCTCGAAATTAATGGTTTGGATAGAAGTATGGTACTTGATAGAACATTATGGCGGAAGTTGATCCATGTAGCCGACCCCACCTAGTGGGATAAGGCGTTGTTGTTGTTGTTGTTGTTGTTGTTTTGTTTGGATTAGAAGTGAAATAAAGAGGAAAGAAATAGAAATAATAGAAGTAAAAGAGAAAAAAACACATTGTTAGGTTCTGAGTAATAAAAGAATTAAAATAGATAAATTATACGAAAAATTTATATAATTTAACCCAAAAAATCAAACTTTTAACTCCATTATTTTTATTAATAATTTGTTTATAAAAAATTAATAGAGGGCGAGCCCTGGTGCAGCGGTAAAGTTGTGCCTTGGTGACTTGTTGGTCATGGGTTCGAATCCGGAAACAGCCTCTTTGCATATGCAAGGGTAAGGCTGCTTACAATATCCCTCCCCCATACCTTCGCATAGCGAAGAGCCTCCGGGCAATGGGGTACGAAGTTTTTTTTTGTTTATAAAAAATTACTTTTTTAAAAAATAAAACAAAAAAATTGAAAAAGAGAGATCTTCTCCCGCTCCCCTTTTCATGCCAATTTGGGAGGAATGTTTTTTCTTGTGGGTCTCATGAGAAAAAATTCCTTACTTCCTATTTCTCCATCTCAAACAAATAGTAGAAATTTGGTATTTTTACCCTAGTTTCTTTCTTTACATTTCCAGCAAACCAAACCATGTGTATATGATTCATAGTATAGTTTTGAAACTAATTAACTTGTAAAAAAGAGCAAAGAAAGGCACATACTGCTGTATAACACGCTTTTTCGTGAGTCGAAGGTTTACCAAAATGAACTGTTCGTGTAATATCTGTTGTTCCATCTAGATACTTCAGAGACACCACCAGTTGTCAATATAGAGATCATGAATGCAAAAACATGAAAACAACATAATTCACTATATGTCTATGCTGAAAACAGTTAAAAACTAGACAGACCTGGGCTCCAGAATCAAAAAGATAAATTTTGTCTGGATCAAGTTCAGCACATGTTTCTGCCTTTGGAAAATAGTGAATTATAGCTGCATTTGAGCCAACTGAAGAAATAGTGGGGAAACTCAATCCTTTGAAATGCTGAAAACAGGGTAAAAAACTTATGATTGAACATAGGCCAGCATACTCTCCAGTTTGTTCAACAAACATATACTTGAAGGCATTCATGTTGCATTTAAGTTTATAGGAAAGAAACAGTTTTCCTCATTTTCATTCATAACATTATGTGCTCAAGAAAATGCAGTCAATTATTTTTATTTTTTTTATTGGCCTGATGAAGTTGCAAAGAAAAAATGTGATCCTTCCTTAACATCGCAGCATTTGTACATATAACATATCAAACAGGTCAAAACATTTTAAATCCACCTTATATGCAGAATCTACAGAAACACTGTACGCAACATCTGGAAAGGTCATTCACTACTTAAGCATACAATGGATGATTAGATTCTAGGGAGGATCATAAAGAATAATAAGTCTATAAAACAAAATTTTGAAAAAGTATCAAAGGCAAGGGAGATGAACATTTTAAGTTAGAATTCCAGGAAATACCCGTAACTGTTCTGATCAATCCTAATGAATCTATTCCAATCAAACAGCACACTATAGGAACAAAATTGTGCATAATTTAGTCTTTTCCTGACAACTTAAGATAATCAATTTTAAAACAAAAATACCTAAATTACAGGTAATGCCACCTCTGCAATGTCTAATAACTAAATATTGTCTTCTTAATGAAAGTTCTTTTCTATAAAGAAAAACTTTAACAACTTTAAAATATCAGCCTTCTAGGAAAGCTGAAAATGGTTATTCCCCACTGCCTATTTCAGAAGCCAAAATCTTTGGAATCACCACTTTTTTTTCTTGAGCAAAATTTTTTCTAAGAAAAGCATATCCAAATATATACTTAATTGTTCAGTTAGCTCTACCTCTTTTGATGCTCGAAAACCTTCAAGCTGGTCACTTACAGTCACCTCAGTCAATTTCAAAGATTGCCTGCCAATGTTTGAAAAAAAAATTATATGTACACTATATGATTAAGCTTTTTACTGATAGATAAGGAGCTAATTTCTGTGAAAGATATGCCCAGACTCAAAATTTTCAGTAATCTTTAAAAGCATCATGTCACATTACTTAACAATGGTCAAAATAACTCCACCTTGACAACATTCTGATAAAGGATATGTTAAAATTTACAAAAGCTTTATAGAGGGAATTTTCATCTCACTGTCATGATTTCCCCCTGTTAACAATTAAAACCAACTTGCCAACCTTGTCCCAACTTTCCCAGAGGTATATTTAATAACCATGTCAAAAGATGAGGACAGCTCAAAATTGAGAAGAAACTTACAAATGTTTCTCCTTTTTCACAGAATCCTTCTCCAAAAAGTAACCAGAAGCTCCATAAATATCCTGCATCTGCACATTGAACCAAGCTTTTGTATCATTATCTTATACCTCAGAAATCGGAACATGTTGCATTTTATGTAGATTAAAATGAAAAATAAAAAGATAAAAATTTAGAGAGAACAGAATGAAAATATGGCTGTCCTCATCCAAAAAAAACTAACATTCTTTAGACATAAAATCCAAATGCAAACCTTCTTATCCAGCCAGACAAGATATTGCACAACTGCTGCACCATCCCGAATATGTGCCTTTTTTAACCCATCCAACTCCACCGAGTTCTAAAATTATTGGAGTTATAAAAAAATAAGCTAAGTTTCATGTGATGAAAATGGGGAAAAATCCAAAGATATATATAATTTTTTATTAAATTAACTGCATACAACCTTTAAAGCTTTTGCAAGGGCTAAAGGTGATTGCTGCAAGAGAACTGTATCGGGGTTCAACTTTGCATACAGTGCATAACAGCATGAAACTGGATCAGCCCATATGAGGTCATTACTATTTTCTTCTGCTTGATGTTCACCATTTACACTCTTATCAATTTCACTGGGAATTTTTCTGGCCTCTGTTTCGGCTAAAGCAGCCTTGGCAGTAGATACAGCATCTAGCTCATCAGTTGCAAGCAATGTCGCATCAGAGCTTACGGCTGTATACTCTTGAATTTCAATTCCATTCTCCACTAAATGAGTTTGTACCTGGAACAAAACACAATTTTCAATGACTTTTATAGCTCCAAATTATCCCCTCCCAATATCAGGATAAATAAATAGATCATGAGCCAAAGTAATACTCTCCAAAAAGAGCTTTTTTAATCTTCCAACATAAATAAAATTTTGATTTAACTTGACCGTGAAATAAGTGTTTTGGTTGGTTAAGATGAGTAGTATTGAGCCTTCTGAAATCCCATCATTCTTTACTAGATTATATAAATAAACAAGGGCAAAAGAATTGTTATCAAGTTTTTGGCACCATATACACAATTTAAATTGTCTTTTGACAACCTGGTCTGGAATTCATTCATAGTTGATGAGACAGGCATTACTCAAACTGACCTCAACAGAAACCTTTTGTTTGTCCACATAAATGAAAGCAGAATTGGATGTCACAATAGCAAATGCATGAACAACAGGACAGTAGGCCACATCACTTCCACGAATATTATACAACCATGCAACCTGTATTGTAGCCACATTATTGAAAAAAAGTGGAAAAAATAAAGAAAATTATCTTAAAAAGGATGAACAAGTGCAGCAGAAAATATCCTCAAACTCAGAAAATTTGTGTCAAGGGAAAAGAAGTTAAAAGGAAGAGTTATCTAGAGGATGCACTTACTTCATCAAGTGCTGTGAAAATAATCCCACGGGTTTGCTCATGTACAAGCTTTTTTCTCAAATCTTTCAACTTATCTGCAACAGAGCGACCTGCAAATTTCACAGGATGTACAATAACAGCATTTATCTCTGCCGGTGGGCGATTTATCCAAACTTCATCCACCAAATTTTTTGAGGTTGGAACCAGCTTCTGCTGTTTTTCGGCAAAAGCACGCTCCCATCTTTGAGCAGTATCAATTGAAATGCACCAGGGATCAACCCCAACGGATGCTTCTTTTGGCAAATTCTGGTGAAAGGAAATGACTCATAAGTACAGATATACTGCAGTAAAATCACAGATATAGTCTTTTATGAGATATGAATAGAAAATGAATCAATCAGAAGCAATTCATGGATGTAGTAAGATGAATCTACTATATTAACCTCATCCATAAGAGTAAGTTTAGGTTTTGGCTTTATAAACATGATATCAAAAACTTCTAATAATATAATTCTTATGTTTTATTTTTCTATCTTCTAGAGGGTCCACTTCGTCCTTCTTCCTGTGAAATATTACGCTTTCTAAAATTTTGGCAGTTGTTTTAATATTCATCAATGATAATATCAAAAATGCTATTCACAAGCAGGTTACTCACATCGGCCATCCAGATATCTACAGCAGGATCTTCACCAATTCGCATTAGCTTCCACCCAGCACTAAGTTCTTTCTCAGCCTGCAAAAAATACCGTCCATCCGTCCACAGCAGTGCTTCTTTCTTTGTTATAAGTGCCAAGCCTGAATTGCGTTGTTAAAAAAATGAAAATACCATCACAAAAAGACACCTGGCTGATTTCATCGGGTTTGAAAAACACAAAGACCACACACACGGCATGGATGTATAGCAAACAACAAGAAACCGCAATTCTTTTTCAAAATTATAGAAACAATTCTTACTTCCGCGGGAACCAATCAGCTAATACTTAACACGCGAAATGTTGAAACAATTGCAGGAAAACGCCGAAACAGGAGGCAACTTAAACCCTAAACTGATGAATGCTACAATAATAAAGAAACAAACAAAAACGGAAATGCATCAATGAAAAATTTAAAGATAGTAGCAAACCGGCACTTCCAGTGAAGCCGGAAACGAATTCGCGGCGCTTGTCTCGTGCAGACACATATTCGCTCTGCAAAGAGCAAATATAAAAAGCATCGCAGAAGAGATATCAATTTAGAAAAGAAAGATCGACAGGATTAGAGAAAAGAACTGGAAAAAAAAGTGAAGAAGTTGGATCTAATAATAATATTACCAGGTGATAATCTTCAGAGGGCACCACTAAGGCATCCAGCGGCGGAGAGTGAGAAACCATCAAAGACCTCAACGCAGAAACTGTGTCTTCCATTTTGTTTTCTTCTGTTTTCTCAGTCTCCTCACTCAGTTTTGAGTCACAACGATCGCCTTATATACAGAACGATTATGCCGCATACACAACAGATTCCTACCATGTATTAATGCCCATTTTCTTTTCTAATTTTATTTTTTCAGTTTTATTAATATAAGTTTTTTTCTTAAGTTTATTAATATAAGTTTGTTCAATATACTCCAGAGTAAATTATATTTTTTATATTTTATCTTAAGATTCATTTTGTCTTTTTATTTTTATTGTTGAAAAATCACTCTGCTCTTAAATATATATATATATATATATATATATATATATATATATATATATATATATATATATATATATATATATATATAATTTGGGTTAGTTTAATTTTTAATCTTTTTAACTTTATTGATTTAAAATGTAAAACTTTTTCCATTATATTCATTTAAAACTTAATTATATTCTTGTTTTATTGATCATGAGACTTATTTGTATTTGTAGTCTTTTCTTTAACATCACTTGTTTGCATAGTTTAAATTAAATACACGTTACTTTAAGTATATGTTTAAATTGCAAAACCGTCTAAGTTTCTGGTTTTAATAATAACAGTAAAATAATAAAATTCTTGTAAATAATATAATAAATTGAAGAGCAGGTTTAAATAAAATTCAAAATACGAACAATTGGATGAAAGTTTATAAAAGGTTTATACTAGTGTTTATTGAGTATATATGCAGAGATTTCAGTTAAAACTTTCGAGACAATTAGGGAAGATAGTTACATAATAGAATATCTTTTAAATTTAAATTTGTGTGTATAGAAAATTATTTAATAGAAGATGATATTTTAATTACGATATAATTTACTTATTAAAAATATGTATTTATTATAAGTTTTAATTATATAAAAATATTTATCTCATATAATGCAAAGAATACTTTCAAGGAACAATTCAACCGAAATGATCACTTTTGAAAACTAAATTTAGCCTTTATTCTAATTTTTTTATGAATTAACTAGTAATAATATAAAAAAAAAAGATGTTATGTATCATTCAATCACATGTCACTATGAATAATATGTTTATTAATTTTTATAATAATTATTTATACTAATGATTTGTAATTAGTTAATAGTAATAAAATTTATTTTGTTATCAATCCACAGCCGATAAACTTATAAAAAAGAAATCTGGCTGCATAGCAACAATTTTGTTCGAAAAAATATAAAGGTTTCGCATCATAGATGAAAAAATGAAAGACCTCAATGTAGAAAGCGTGTCTTCCATTTTCTTTTTCTTGATTTTGTTTTGTTGTGTTTTGTCAGCAACTTACATTTTTGAGTCAGCACAACTCCGCAAGTAACGCTTATCCGCCTTATATATTATAGAACGATTATGCCGTATACACCTCCTATCCAGGCCCACAACACATTCCTATGATAGTGCCTTTTTCTGTTTTTTTTAAGCAAAAATTATTTTTTCAGTTTTATTAATGTCAGTTCTTTAATATAAAAATATTATTAACATTTGAGAGAGGATTTGACGTAAGTAAATAAACCAAATACGTTGACCAAATTCTATCAAACCCAATCATAGCCTAACACCCTTCATTACTCGAGATCCTTGCTAACAGCTATTGACGCTAAAAGAACTGACATTATTAATGTATCATTTTTATAGTAATTTATTTTAGTGCCAATAGCTGTTAACAAGGATCTCGAGTAATGAAGGGTGTTAGGCTATGATTGGGTTTGATAGAATTTGTTCAACGTATTTGGTTTATTTACTTACGTCAAATCCTCTCTCAAATAAAATTTTCTAACATCATTCTTATTCTAATTACACAACATACTATCATATACATATACTCGTACCAGCGGTTATTTTCTACACATAACTATCACACTCTGCAATTTCTAATACATAACTGATTTCTAAAACAGCATGAACCTGGATCAGCCCATTTGAGGTCATTACCATTTTCTTCTGCTTTATGTTCACCATTTACACTCTTATCAGTTTCACTGGGAATTTTTCTGGCCTCTGTTTCAGCTAAAGCAACCTTGGCAGTAGATACGCTATCAAGCTCATCAGTTGCAAGCAATGTCACGCCAGAGCTTACATCTGTATACTCTCCAATTTCAATTCCATTCTCCAGTAAATAAGCTTGTACCTGGCATTAAACACAATTTTCAATGAGTTTTATATCCCCAAAATTTCCCCTCACAATATCAGGATAAATAAATCATGAGCCAAAGTAATTCTCTCTGAAAATATCTTTCTTAATCTTCCAATGTAAATTAAATTTGATTTAACTTGACCATGAAATAAGTGTTTTGATTGGTTAAAAAGAGTAGTGTTGAGCCTTCTAAAATCCTGTCATTCTTGACTAGATTATATAAATAAACAAGGGCAAAGAATTGTATTTGTTATCATTTTTTTGGTACCATATACACATTAAGTAACTTGATATAATTCACTTCTACAATTAGTCCACCGTTCACAGATTTGCAAATTAAATCTGAAACATAGTTGTTACAGTTCGATAAGCCAACAATTCACATCACGTGATGAACTGCAGATCCAATATTCCAATGATGAATCAGCACTGATCATACAAACAAATCAACAATACATATCGCATGATTCAACGATTTGTTATTTTTTCTTGTTTGCTTTTCTTTCACCAATTCTCGTCAAAGAACTTGAACAGTCAGATAAACTTAAACTATTTAATGAAATGAACATGGAGGAGAATTATTGAAATGTATGTTACAATGTGGACATGGCTTAAGTCACTCAATAAAGATTTCAAAGGCAAGTGAATCCGAGCATTTGTTTAGGATGTACGTGACTGCGTAGTGTACCTACTACACTTACTCTTGATTTGTATCTTCTCATATGCCACTAATCCGTATTGGTATAGGCCAAGATGCATCTGTTGAGTTATTTTGTCAATTTCTATTTCAATATTGTTACATTGAGCACTATTCATCCTTTATACAATATATTTCAAACGATATTTGATAACCTGATTGACATTACTCAAACATTTGTGAATTAACACCAACTAAACTTCACATTATATTTTAATTCTCAAAATCTTACAGCTTAAATTTTTGAGATTTTTTTTTCTTATATGTTAATCAATTTTTTTATTTTTTCTTGATGTGAGACTTAACTCACACTTCATACTTTTCACTGGATTTTTTTTTTCACATCACATGATAGTCTCTCTCAAGTAAAAATTATTTTTTCGGTCTCTCACGTAAATATAATTTTAGAATTTAATATAATATACAATGAAATTGTATTTCTATTATATATCTTAAATTGCACCCCTTCTACTTAATGAAAATATAATTTTATTTTGTATTTCATGATTTTGTGAAATATATGTTTAAAAATCATAAAAAGAAAACAAGTGATGAGGTGAGAATAATAGAATGTGTGTTGAAATAACAAATCCCCAAAACAATTATGTGGCCTAGATTAACTTTTCCTTCCCACAAATCATACCAATAAAAGATTATTGAAAAGTGTTAATTGCACCTTTCTTTTTTCTTTCTGAGTATGAACTTATAAGTACTAAAATATAATAATAAATATAATCTTAAAGCGATTAAAATTAATAAAATATAAATTTTCAAGAACTAAAAATAAAAAAACTTATAGAAACCAAAATTAAAAAAAAAACATAAACTTCTAAAAACTAAACGTGAAAAAAAATTATAAGGGCCAAAAAAAAATCTAAGTATAAAAACATATTAAAACCTAATAAAATTCAAAGCTGAGAAATTCATTATTTTCCGATCTAACCAACAATTGATGTCACAATCACGAGTTTAAACAATTGTATTATCCAAGTCATATTACACATTGATAATCATGTGTAAAGGCAAACATAGAAGAAACGATCACACGAAGATACACAAATTCACAATTATTATATGACGAAAATTTACGAACATCTACACCTTCCAGAAACAAAGCAGAACCCAACATGGGAATCCCCAACCCAACAGAATCGATAGTGTAACAGAACTGCCGTTCCTCACCAGTCATCACAATGCAATGGTAAAATGCTAGAACCAATTTGACAAAAAGAACGGTCAAAAAATACAGAGATAATCAAACAAGAATAGAATGAAATGAAGAAAACACCATTCATGACTGGGCGAGTTTCTTGACTACAACAGCCATATACTTGCCCTGATGCTCTGCAAGAGCCATCTCTGTTTCACTTGGCTCTCTTGTGCCATCACCGGCAAACACTCCTGCACCATATGGAGTACCACCTCTTATGTCCTCCATCTTGAACATTCCGGGTCCAAATGTATATCCAATAGGAACAAAAAGCATTCCATGATGTGCCAACTGAGTGATTGCCGTCCAACTGCAATAAAAACCACAAAACTAAGTAAGTTTCTATTGCTTCTCAAGCATTATTGTCTAAGAGACCGTTCCATTTTCCACCATCAAGTATTGACTCTTATAATTTTAAGATTTATACTTTTTTACTCGGTATAATTTGAAAGTGGTGTTTTTAGTCTTTATAGTTTACATTTTAACTCTTTTTTAGTTTTTATAGTTTAAAAGTGATATTTTTAGTTCTTATAATTTGTATTTTAATTATCTTTTAGTCCCTATAATTTGAAGATGATTTTTTTAATCCTTATAATTTATATTTTAATTATCTTTTATTCCTTATTTAAAAAAAATATATAAAAATAATTAGATACAAATTAATTATAAATTATCAATTATTTTTTGTTATAAATTATCTTATGATAAATTAATTATTAAAATATAAAAAATAGGAATTATATCAACATAAAAGAACATCCCTCTAAAGGTGTGAAGACACTGTCCTCTTAGTATGTGGAAAGAGTACAAAAAAATGTGGTTATCCCTTAACAAGCTCAGCATGTTATACCCTGAATTTTATATAGCCATCTCTATTTAATCGAGACATTATAACTTAAAATTCACAAGGTTGATAATCTAGATGCAATATGGTTTTTTTTTTTGGTAGGCTAGATGCAATATATTCATAAATAACATGAACTCAAGTCACATTATTCATCAATTAAAGCAGGTGAAAGACAGAGATAGCAGTCTGAAACACCCGAAGAAAGCTCCCCATAAACTAAGACCAAAAATAATCAAATGCATAAAACTTGCATAGCTAGTTGTATCATGGCCTAGTAAGTAATTTGCTATGGCCTTTGCAAAGATGCTTCATTCATCTTGAAATTAAAATACATTAACACTCTCTCTCCCTCTTTAGAAAATAAAAACAAAGACGCAGTAGTTATTGACAATCAAATCGATGTCTGGGACATCAATTACAACAATGCAGAGAAAGAGATTCTACGAACACAATCTGTCAAATCAAACAATGCATGCCACCTATTAAGGTCAAAATTTAACTGAGATTCACAAATCAAGAACACTAACAAGAAAAAAAGAAAATCTTACGCAGTAGTTTCTTGGCCTCCTCCTTGAGTTCCGGTGCTAACAAAGAACCCAGCGGGTTTCCCTGCAAGCTTCTGCTCCTTCCACAAGTGCCCCGTGGAGTCAAAGAAAGCCTTCATTTGCGCCGCCATCGACCCGTACCTCGTCGGAAACCCAAACAGTACCCCATCGGCGGCCGTCAACTCCGCCGCCGTAATCTCTGGTATGGCGTCGTCCTTGGGCGGCGCCCTCATCTGATTCAGCACCTCAATCGGCAATGTCTCCGGAACCCTATACAGAACCCCTTCCACACCCTCCACTCCGTCCACGCCTTTCTTCAACCTCTTCGCCAGCCCCTCCACGTGTCCGTACATCGAATAGAACACGATGAAGACCTTCAATTTCGCGCCGCCCGGGAGAGACGACGACGACGACGCTGCTTCACGCGCTGGCGCGTCGGGTTCGCGCGCGTGGGCGTTGTCTGGAGGCGAGATCGGCGGCGGGGTGGGGGCTGCGGCGGCAACGGTGGGAGCGGGAGCATCGTCGGCGACCGGCGGGGGCTTCTTCTTGCTATGAAGGCAGCCGGCTCCTTTCCCCATGAAGGGCGAATTTGGAATGTGGAATGAGAATTTTGGGAACAGAAAGAGAGAGAGGGAATGGAAGCATCCAAATCCTAGTTCAGAATTTCAGAGTTGAGACTGAGAGAGAGAAAGAGTTCAGACTTTGTTTTGAGTATCTTCGAATGATTGCTGATGTCACCCTCTCTCCTCTCTCCGTTCAAATATAAAAAGGATGGACACGTCCCCACTCCCCCCAACCTAATCGAAACGACGACGTCGCTCCACCCGTTGCCTTCTTTTCTTGCATCCCACTCTCATACCACAAATCGCCTCACTTTAATTCTTTCCTTTTTTATTTATAAATAAATAAATACTCATTCTAAACTCTCAAAATATGAAAAGTTGACAAATTAATATTTAAATAATGAAATAATTTAATTTAATTTTCAAAAATGAATTCATCATTGTCTTACATTTTTAAAAATCAAAACATTTTCAAATAAAGATGTAGGCTTGATTTTGAAAGGGTGGGTTGGGTTGGGTTTGGTTGGTTAAAGAGAAAAGGATGATAAACGAGTTCTCTTGCGTGGGGCGATGCGTTGAGTTGTTTTAATTAATAATTAGTCATTATGGACGACAGGGGAATGGCAATTGCAACTTCTAGAAGCAATTGACGAATTTGAATGCCTACAAATCCTCCACTGAAGACAGTTTTGATTTTTGAGAAATTTGTGTTAGATATGTTGAGATTTTTGTGCTTATACGTGTGCTTCATTTTCTATGCACCAACTTTTTCAATGATGTGCTGTTTGCACAATAGTATACTATTCTGAAACCGAGGGAGTAGTATAATACACTTGTAATCTTTTTATTATTAGCGTTTAATCTAATCAACCTAGTTATATAAAATCTGTCTCTCTCCCTTGTAGTAGTCGAGTTAGGTAGTGTTTAATCCAGATTGTAATTCCTTAGTTTCTTTATCTTTTCCATATAGTAAAAAACCAGTCATTCTCGAAGTTGGAATGCCTATTTTAAAAACGGTTGCCAATTTCTTTTTAATGAATGTATTAAAATAGAAAATTTAAAAATATATCGAGTGATGAAAATTAAATAAGTTCTTACCATTTGAAGGAGTGTGTTTCCATAAGGGTTGAAAAGGAAGACTGTGTTAAAGGATATCAATAGTATGAAAAAACTTTATTTATTTTTTATTTAAATAGATTAAGTTCCTTCTAAATCACAATAGCTGAATTATGGAATGTTCTTCAAGGTATACTTCTAGTACATTCTCTTGACTTCACACGAATTCAACTCAAAGCAAATTTTTAAGCGGTTATTCAACTCATCTTTTCTATTTGCTTGTTTAGGCACCCACTTTTCACTTGGTGGATCAAATTGGACTGTTGGCTACATCATGTCAGCAAGTTTCTAAACATCACATTTGGAAGGAGACAAATTAATGCAGTGATGCACTTGAAAACACTTATATTGACTTTAGACAAAAGTGATACGATTTTTAATTTTGCGTCCGATTTCATAAGCCTTTTCTTTATTAGGTTGATTTTGCCATTATATATTTTCATTCGAGGGATGTAATTGTTTTTCTTGTTGGCTTTGTGCTATTATTTCATCGACCATTTTTTTTTTAAGTTGAAGACTTAGCCATCGTTTGATTATAAGGAGGGAAGAGAAGAAAATGGGTATGAAATAAAATGAAAATAAATAAATAATAAATAATTGAATTAAATTAATTAGTTAAGTAAAATAAAAAAAATCTTTTTTTTATTATTTTTGTAGATGTGACATTATTTGGAAAGAGGATGCACTACAGGAGCATAGTAACCTCTAAACGGAGATAGAAGCATTTCCGCCTACTTCTTCTCAATTTTATGCGAAATTTTTTTAAGTGAGACCCATAATTTTTTTTTGATAAAACTTATGCACATCTCTTCACAATCGAATCACCACTGCTTGCACATTTATCTGCCCTTTTATGCCTTTCCTTCCTCTTCTCATTAATTTGATCCCAATCAAACCATCCCTCAATCCCATTCTTTTGTGTTTTGGGTTAATAAATTGTTCAACATTTTATTTATAAGAGGAGATTCACTTCCTACAAGAATAAGTTTAAAATGTTATTTTCAATTTAAACTCTTTATTTTAATTTAATCTAACAACTTAAATTAGGAGTAACTCTTTAAACTTATTATCGGAGTAAATGGTTGTCTTCCCTTTTTTTTTGGGAAAAAAATGTAAATTATATTAAACCCAAAATGATACAATAATAAATGGACATACCCCGCAGTTAAAGAAAATTAAAAGTCTCCCTAATATAAGAAGACTTATATAAAGATGCTAAAACAAATGCAACAGGTGCACTTGTCTAAACATAAGAAACTTAATCTTGTTAATAACCTCTATTACAGAAAATTGATAATCTTCAAAAATCAACTTGTTCCTAGACAGCCAAATGCAGTAGACTGTAATTGCTATAGTCAGACAACGTAATTTTCCTTGAACACCTGATGTGGATCTGCCCCTAATTAAAGAGTCAGTAATGCGCTGTAAAGAAGTGAAACGCTTGCGCAAAGAAGCCAAATCACGAATGTGAGCCCAAACTTGAAGAGATTTCCTGCAAGAAAAGAACAAATGAGCATGATTCCTTTTAGCAAACTTTATTTATAATAGTTTTAGTTTTTTAGTAAGTCAAATGTCAAAGTGATAATATTAGACATTAAGTTATTTGTTATTGATTGATTGTATAAGTCTTATAAGTTTAAGTACTTTTTTTTATTTGGTTGACTATGTAATTATTGAGATGCATTTTTTATCATGTTATATTTTTAAAGCATTTATTGGTTTTGTTCATGGCAAGTTTAGTTTCTAACCAAAAATTTGGTTTGCCCCTTTAACGGGGTGTGATCTTCCAACTAAATATTTTTTTATCAATGAAATTTGAATATGAGATGGTGCTTTAAGAATCTGAATCCAATTTCAACGGCCTTGAGATGAATGTTTGATATTTTATAAAGGTGTTGTTTGGAAGAGTTTTAAAAATAAAGGAAAAGAAGAGAATTTTTTATTTGCAATAAATATACTCTAATTTAATAATTTTTTTAAAATAAATACAGTATAAATTTAATATTATAATATTTAACTAATCTTTTAATTTGGTGTCCTTACAGACCATAATGGCCATATGATCATGACTTATGGCCTAAATCTTGGTTGTTGTTCGAATTATGGGTCATTTTCCTCAACATACAATCTATTTGGGCAAGAGGTTTTAACTTTTAAGTTTTTTAGTTTGTGTTTGGTTTAGAGAAAAGAAATAGAGTAGATAAAAATAGAAAATAAATAATTTAAAAAAAGAGAAAGAGTACAAATAAAATGATATAATATGTTGTTTGCTTTAAGTAAAATAGGTTAAAAATAAAATAGAAATGATATTATAAAATTGTTTGGTATAACTAAAATAGAGAGGAGGGAATTAAATTGAGACACAAGAATAACATTATGTTCTTATGTGAGTACTTCTAATAAAAAAAATCGATTATAAACCAAACATAAATCGATTATTTTGGTCAAAAAATTGGTTTTAAGTACAAACAATCAATTTCTACCATTCAAGATGATTTTTGTGGAGAGAGAAATTTACTTTCTGGATCCCAGAGCAATTGTATGTTATTTCTCTTCAAAATTGTTGCAACCAAACTCACGTGCCTCAATTCTGTCTATTCAAACGTTGAAGAATGGTTACTCCCCCAATCATGTTTGTTACCCCATTATTTGTAGGATTAAGTCCTTTTATTTCTCAAAGGAGTACTTTTTATTGCCATCACGTTTTTAGAGAGGCAAACCAAATAGCGAATTTGCAGCCCGAGTTTGGTTTGTCCATAAATGGCAATGGTAGAATTTTTGCTTTTCCACCGTATTAGTTTTACACAAAATAATGATACAGGTTTCCCTAGAGAATTTTAATATATTTGGTTTGCGGCTTTAGTCCCTCTTTCACACACACACAAAAAATATTTAATTAATATCTATATATTTTATGACAAATGTTAATCAGAGCACTTAAGACAATGATTAAGAAAGTAAAGAATTTTTATTTTATTTTATTGGCATGCATAAAAATATATTATCCTATAATTTTTTAATGTGCTCTTATATAATTTCAATAAAAAAAATTCCTTAGCAACACTCAAACTTTAAATCACCCTATTAATTTTAAAATAAAAATCTCGTCCCCCCTTCCTCTTCAAAATCGTACTCTTAAACATATATTATTTATTATGATTTATTTACTTTTCATTAAAGAATAAGGTATTTGTGACATCGCTTACTTTTCATTTATGAATAAGATATTCATCGTTATTAATTATTTGCTTTAAGCCACACTTGGTGTATTTGAACAAAAACTAAATCTGTCTTGTATCATGTATGACTTAAAGCAAATACACCAAGTATATTGATTTGATTATGGTTAATAAAAGGTAATTTATACAATAATAAATCTGGTCATGTTTATAAATGATCATTTCTATTCAATTATTTCAATTTTAATTAAAAAAGATATCAATTAATATTAAAATAATAAATTATATCATAATTACTTTTATTACTTAAAAAAATATAACTTACAATTCAAATTAATTAAAAAGATGAAAAAAATACATAATAAAATTATGATTTTGTTATTGAAAAAATAGAATAGAATCATGATTATGTATGCATATAATACTCAATGGAGTATGTTTTGTGAAAAGGACAATTTTAAAATAAAAAATAAACTATCCACTTGAGTAGTTTAAATAATAATTGTGAGAGTGAGAATATTTGTTCCCAAGTTGCCTTCATAATTGTAAGAATCGAACTGAGGCCCATAATGGGTTTTTGCGGGAAGGTCAGCCTACAAAACTTATTTTTTCTGACAGGGCCTGGTACCCATTTTAGATTTCTCAAGGCCCAAATAAGAAATAACAACATAGCTAATGTAGTCATTCAGTATAAAAAATCTCAGACGAAAATAAATGTTGGCATATATTTATACCCCCAAGTAGCACTTAAATATAATAATCAGTTCTGGCTACAGAAAACTGTATTCATTTTCTTGTGAATAATTTTCATAAAGTAATTTATCTACTTTGTGGATAAAGAAAATTAAACTATATGTTTTCTTAAGTATCGGCAAGGGATGATAAAATGAGTTAAAATTTTCGGGTTCATCCATGTAACTTATTAAAATAAACTGGGTTAAATTATATGATTCAACTTTTCATCTCGTATAATTCAACTCACATAATCCGCAAACTTGGCAGGTTATAAATCTTACATGTGAAGCTAATTTTAAAATATATCATATGTTTTGGGAGGAAAAAATATGTGAAGATTTATTCCGCACAAAAATAATATATATATAACATTGATATAAAATATTTATTAATTTTATTAATGATTAATTTTTATTAAAGAACATATTTTAATCACTTTTAGTACGGTCTAATTCCTCAAACACATTATTTCACTTAACCAACATGATGATAATTCGAATACACCGCATCCATTTATTTTTTGTCAAATTTTTTTCTATTTTATTTTTAAGTGCTGAATGCGTTGTGCATTTCGTGTGCCAAAGCTTCCTACCACACAGCATTCTGTTTATATATAGAGACTAAGAAAACCACTGCTACGTAGTACGTACCATTAAGCTACAGATCTTTCTGATTAAACAACATGGCATATGAACTTCCTTCACATTGATTCTACCTCCATTGTCCACCCACAACGTTGAATCGTTGATTGCCATGCCTCAGAAATCCAGTTAACCATGCGATTGCACTTGCACCCCACCTGCCACCATTATGGATAACCTTCGTGGAATCACCACAAAACGAAGAGCACCTTCAATTCATACCCCAACTTCTACACATGCTCTTCCTTCGTGCCTTTACTAGAGACCTGCAGTACCTCCATTCTGTGTTAATTTGTTGCATGCGGCCATTGCTACATGTATAACACATGCATGCTGATGCCTCCACCCCCTTGTCAGCTTCTCAATGTTTTCACAGATATGTGAAAGGAATAATTACTACGTTAACATTTTTTTGGGGTCACATTTGTAATTTAATTCCATCGTTAAAATGCATCCACATGCACCCAAACTATGAAGAAGCTAGCATATATAATACAATCTGTGAGTGGTTTACTAGGTTTGTGCGAGTAGACTTCTACTCTATAACAGTTTCGACCAGCATCTCATTATTAGGAGTGTCTTTCCATTACCATTCTTACAGACTTGGATCATAAGTACATGATATATATGTTTCACTTCTACTCTGCATAAGGATACGCAATTAGAATTTTAGGAGTGGGAAAAAAAATACAACTTAATTTACAACACATATAAGATAACCTTAAATTTTATCCATTAGTTTGGACCTAAGTTACGTAATCCTAAACCATAACTTAATATACTAACCAAATGTATTTAATCCAATAAATATGTATATTCATTATAATTTCCAGGTTTATAATTAATGAATCACATATCATACAGATTTCTACGGAATTTAGCATCAATTTTTATCCTAGCCAAGATTATTAATTTGATGTTTTTTTGTTGTTGTGTGTGTGGATTGATTTACATAATTTAGAAACATTGTCTTTGGGCCCTAATTCACCCACTTGTATATTTTTGGTACGACAATATCATAACGCGTGACCTTATCCTACGTTGTCTGATGATCTCCTATTGCCCTATCCGTTTCAAAGTCTCACCTTCACGTATTTCCTTAAAAAGTTTGCATATATAGAATCTATGTCCACATGCATGTGTTCCACGAATTGCAGTAAACATAGGAAAAGTCTTACATGACTTGCTCTGTTAACGTGGCGTACGTAGGTTCTTTAGTTTCCTTTTTTTTTTTTTTTGGGGGGGGGGGGGGGGGGGGGGGGGGGGGGGGGGGGTTGCTAGTCAAAGAAGTAAGTTAAAGAATTTTTATTTTGCTAATTGCATGTGATCCTTATTTATGATTTCTTAACCATAAAAAGCTTTTGATAAAGCTCGTGAAGAATATAAAATTATACTTGCATCGTCATGTCGTCACTGATCCCGATCTAATTTTATACTAGTTAGCCAGTCCAAATTTACTTCTAAAGTTCCAATTGAAGTCAATTAAGCACACTACATAGCATATATAGTTCATTCACACAGAACTAGAACCGTTTAATATATTGCTTGAGAATTCAAGGCTTCAAGCTAGTAACACTGGTCCCTGGCCCACAAGCTATATATATATATATATCCAAGAACCCGAGCCACAAAACAAGAGCCTTAAGGCAAGCACAAGGACCACGAAACATTGTGATGCATCACGCAAAGCTTAAATAAAATAGTACAAGAAAGAGCGGGTGAGAAGTCTTGTTTAGTTGTCTTGGGATCAAAGGACTCCTGAGAAATCAATCTAAGTACTGATATCTTCTTTAGCCCCAAGATTCCATATCTGTTGGATGGACAACCGGCTATTTTTTGTGCCCAACACATGTCCCATATATAGCATTGTCTTTTAATAATTAGTTGTCTTATGTTATTATGCAAGCATTGGTTATCAGATTGATACCCCCAAGCACTATATATCCCAATAAATTTAGAAGAAGAAAAAAAATGAAAATATCCTTAAGAGTACTAATTAAGGACTAAAAAATTGTAAAAAGCTTTTTATTGAGTGTCACTTCTTTTTAATTTCTAATACAACGATAATAAAATCTTCAATAAATTTTTCATTTATTGATTTCTTAATCTGTGCACTTAATATACTAGTTAGCAGAAGAAAAGATAAAAAGGAATGAAAGAAAGAAAAGAAACAATGGATTAGATAAAAACAACATCAGTGGCAAGTGGCAACCATGTGCATGCTTAGCCCAGTGGTAGTTTACAGAATGAAAGACAGCCAGCTTGGAATCCCTTAAAGAGTGTGAAATCAATTGAAGGATGAAGAAACCCCACATCCCCACTAGTCCACCTGCCACGTTTCGTACGTTTGCTCCTTCTTTAATTGCAATTAATTAAGGGACTAATTAAAAAAAGTTAAATAATCAAGTAATAGCTAGCTAGAATCTTTGGTTATTATATACAACTCTCTCGAAGATACTGACTTAGCTGTGTGGAGATTTCTTGCTTTTAAGTATAGGGAATAATCCAACCTTTATGTTTGCATGTGTGTGTGTTTCATAGTTAAATGTGAAGCTTTTTTAGGAAAGCGACTCGCTAGGGCTTTGCATTCCAATAGAAAGCCCGGCCCTTAATTTCTTAATGCCTTTTTTCTTTTTCTTCTAGTACTATTTGACTACACTACCTTTGCATCTTTTCACCAATAGGGGTGGGTTTAGTTGATTGCCAATTACTTTCTCTAACACAAAGGCACGCGCTGACATAAACATTTGTTAGGTCGTGAACCAACGACACTGCTTAGGTTCGTGCGTTAAGGGGTGATTGGCTCTGTTGCGTGTGAGCCACTGTCCCTTAATTAATCTTGAAGTTAGAGCTCAGTTAACCTACTAGTAATAAGTGACCGAAAACTAGATAATGGCCCAAATTATGGCGCAATTTAGGGGTTGTTGAAAACTAGGTCTATAGCTAAAAAAAACTTTTAATAAAAAAATGATATAGAACACAAACCATGCCTGCATATTTACGTATTAAAAAAAGATACCTACTGACATTAAATTAAGCACGTATTTAGAGGCTAAAACGTGAAATGGATTAGTTTGGAAGGAGGGAAACATGGAAGTCTACTGTGTGTGGCGCATACAACACAAACAAAATTGACCGCGTGGATGATGACATTGTTCACACGTTGAGATTAAATGAGAACATATTAATTAATTAAGGCTTGAGAGTTGAGAGATTCCTGATGATTAAACGACGTGTTTTTTTTTTTGCTCGTTATTAATTTCTATAATATTTGTGATACGTATATATTGATCACTCAAAAGGTGGAAGAGACTAATTAAGTGTTAATAAAATGCTGCCCATGAAAATTGTTACACATGGATCATATGTTTGAGGTTTATCTTGGATCGCATTAGTCCATGCAATGTGCAAGCTGAAACAAAAAAAAATTCATGGGACCACTATAATTCTGAACCATGTTTCTTTACGAAAAGAAAGAGGTGGGAAATTAAACAGATGGGGACTAAGTGGTTATTATTTGATTTAATTTGTTAGGATCCGGGGTGCATCCAAATATGCTTTAATTTAAGTGAGTATAAGCTTATATGATATTCCATAATCAAGGGAATGCACTTTGATTAGCCGGGGTGTGTGACTGAAAATCTTGATGAGGATACCTCATCACCAAACTAAATGAAAGTTGGAAGATGGGAAACAAGGGCTGTAGGTGTCGGGATAAACATGACACCCACTTGTTTAAGCCCTTTTTTAGTTTAAGTTGATTGAGTAGTTTAGTTAAAGTCAAAATTATTAGACTGCAAAACAACTCAAAAGCATAACCAAAGGAATCCCGTCCGTGCCACGCGCATATTCTTTGGCATATATTATCCATTCTTTAATTAAACAAATGCCAAATTAATTAATCACAAAATCAACTTGATCTGCCTAGAAGAATATATATAACTTACGAGCGAATCTCTCCGTCTCTCTCTATCTTTGTTTCCTTTTTTCACTGCTGACCATGCTCTATGCACCTTCATCCTTATCCTTTATTACCACCTTTATTTATCTTTACTTTAAATCCAGTTATAAACTCGATCTCTAGTAAACTTGAGGAAGCATCCTTCCTGCTTTGCAATCTCACCTTATCTTATTTTACTCAAAACAAATATGTCTATTGTACCCACCATTACAATAATCCCAACTTTCCCGCTCACAAATGAAAAAATGACAAAACACATCCGCTACACTCACTTTTGCTTGAAAACTATGTGAGCTAGCTCCAGGATATAATAATAATGTAAAAAAATTAAGCATCCATCCCAATCAGTGCCCCATGGCTCCTGACACTGCTGACGAATTCCTCACGCACTTTCTTCTAGCTTTCAGGACATGGTTCATTGAATCCACCCTAGTTAATGAGATGTTATTTTTTCGCCAGGTTTTGACAAGGAACCTTTGTCTTTCCTTTGTATGGTAGAGACACTTTCACCATATTAAGTAAAAAAAAAATTGTAAAGTTGTAACCCCTCTCTACATGCTACCATGCTAGTAGTAAAATCTATCAGATTCATACATCACCAGGGACAGAAATGGACGCAAAAAAATGTAAATTTGGAATAATGTTGAGTGTGGCCGTTGTCAAGTGTGGCGGCTACAGCTTGTGTAGGGGGAATAACGAATCAGAGGATGAGACAGTGATTGTGTCAGGAAGAAGAGGAGTTGACAGGGACTAAAGAAAATAATAGTTAGTAGCTATAATCATATTCATATTAATAACAATAAATTCTAGAATATATTATTAGTTACAATTAAAATTCATAAGAAAATATAAATTTTCTTAATCTCATTTTTTAACTTTTTTTTCTATACCACAAATAATATGAAAATATAATACTTAGACACTCAACATGTTAATTGATACTTAGTGAGAGAGTGATAAAAAATTTCGTACCCATGCATATGCAAAGAGGCTGTTTCCGGATTCGAACCCATGACCAACAAGTCACCAAGGCACAACTTTACCGCTGCATCAGGACTCGCCCACTTAGTGAGAGAGTGATAAAACACAAAAATAAATTATAATTATTATATATGATATGATAACAAAAACTAAATTAAAAAAATTATGAGTGATAATCAAATATCATAGCTCTTTTTAATAACAATAAGAAAAATATTTTTTTGACACCTTCTTTAATGTGTACACTTTGACAAAAATAAAAAAAGATAAGAGATAAATGATTGTTAAAATATAAGTGTAAGGTTGAGTTTAAAATTGCTTAGTAAAAAACAAGTTATATATTCTATAAGCGAGAAAAAGACATATAAATCTAAACTTTTAAAATTGAGTTAATGTGTGATATTAAATTTGTTTATGTGATTATTTATGATTTATTGGTTAAATTTTTTTCAATACTTATCTCCTAGACACACAACAATAATAAAATGTGATAAGAAGAAAAATGAAAAATATGAATAAAGTATTTAAAATTTGAGGTATGTAAATATAATCCCTCTAATAATAAGGAGTGTGTGCTGTGACAGAATTTAGTGGAATAGAGAGCTTACGCGTGGAGTTGAAATGGAGTGTGTGGTCCCTGAAAAGTCCTCAAGGGGTGGTGACACGCGTTGATGTGCTTGAGTTGCCCCCATGTGCGTGTCTTTGGCACGGAGTGATTAAACTCCAGCTCTTCCCGTGCCTCTGCTTCAACTTTGTGTACGACTCAACTCCGGCTTCGAACAAATTAACGGCTCACAACTCAGCTCTCTCCTTTTGTTTTCTCTTTCATCATCACGAGACCACCAGGCAATTTCTTTTTTATTATGTCTAGAATGATTTCTCTTTGAATTCTGATATTTGTACTACGTACTTTAAATATTATTAACACCGTAATTTTATGTTTGTGATATTTTCCCTTCTCTTCTATCATATTATAATAAGGTTAAATTAGTGAATATATAATGTGTTTTTATATGAACATTTTTTATGCTTTCTTTCTAATTTAACATACTAAGACAAGTTACTTGCTACCAAGGATAACCACCCAATACATATATAAAGCTTGCCACGTTTCACGTAGACAATATTCAATATTACAAATAGAAGATATTAGTATATTAGTGGATAAATTCTATCTATTTTAGTGATCTCCTTCTTTAACAAAAGAGATTACTAATCTTCGGTTGTTTTTAGTATATGTAAAAATTTCATTACCTTACTTTGGAGAAATTATCATTACTTGATGATAACATGTTATTATATTATTATTGAAATATTTACTGCTTTTAAAATGATATAGCAATGCATCTTTTTCTACTCAAATTTCCAAAGATAGCGAATCAAGTTTCGCACAATATTATTACTCATTCACATAAGAAAGAAGATAAAAATTATTTTTATTCAACAGAATTGCAGCATGTAAGATTGTTCAAGTTCGTACACGTAGATTTCTTGTTACTTTGCATATCCCTCATTGAGTCATAACACGACAGCACATAATTCGTACAAGTAGATTTTACATATTACTTATCATTTTCCTTCAATCGGTATGTTCTTAACATTTTCTGACTTCAATGGTATACGTTCCCTTGATTCTAGTGTTGAATTAATAAACTTATCGAATCATTCAAATTTCCTTTATTTTGCTTTCGTAAAATTTAAAATAAGGCTTTAGGAGAATCTAACGTATTATTTAGTTTAATACTAATCATAATTGATCAAAGATGAAAGTAACGATTAATATATAGCTGGTAATAAACAAATTAAGTAAAGAAATTATTCCAATTGACAGTTGTTGTTACTGTTATTAAAAATAAAAAGAAAAGTCTCGAATCGAGTCTCGTTAAAAAACGACACGATAGGAGGCCATGCAAGTTCGTACACCATTGAAAGGTCTCCAATGAATGGTGAGATTACAACAACCGCTGTCTCCCTAGCTAGGAAACCCTGAAAGATAAGCTAGTAATGTTCATGGATGGCATGGCAAGGGAGAAAAGAAATTAAAATATCAGGGAAATTAACTTTTTCTATTTAATTCTTTCTTCTTTCTGGCCAATTCATTCATTGATCCCACCGTCTATACTTTTTATACTACTACTACTACTAGTTCATCAGTTGCGACATGTTAGGATAGAGAGACCTTTTTGAAGGATTGCAAAGGGGACAAGCTTTATTTCTTGTCCAGCAATGAATCTGAATATTCTCCTAAACGTTGACTAGATTGTTGCCATATCGCGCTCCTCCAATTCAGTACAGGCCAGGGTTACGACAAAAATTAGGAAAAGCAAAGAAAAATAAAGGAAAGCAGAGTCAGAAATCTAAAGTGCTGATATGGTGACACGGAGAGCAGTCAGAGCACGGTTGACTTTGACCCATGTCGGGAACCGGATCCTGGACAGCA